>NC_041363.1:5775962-5978462 GCF_900634415.1 Cottoperca gobio
CTCACAGTTCAGGGTGGTCGGTGGCGTACTGGATCTTCTGGGTGAGCGAGAACTGATCGCAGCCCACGCTGGAGCAGACCGCATTCATGCCCTTCGTAGTGGTGAAGTCGAAGCCCTTCTTTGTTACGAAATAAACAGGGACTCCGACTTCAAAGTATTTGAACAGGTACTTGAAATAGTCCAGCATGTAAGAGCCCTGCGCCAAAAAACAGAATATTCTTTTTCTAACGTTGCATCGAGAGAGGAGATGTACATTGATGTTTATATATGTGCTTACTGACCTGAGGCATAGCCAGCTCCTGATCCAGACCCACTTTCACATTAAACATGAGGAATACGGAGCCACAGAGCATGAAGATGAAAACCACCATCTGGAGAGATAACAGGACAGAAGGTATTTAGAGTCTGAGCATCATTTTATTAGGATTTGTGTCATTGCTAAACATGAATTTCACATTAAAGGTTCACCAGAGTCGACAGGTAGCTAAAGGGAGTTAGTAGCTTTACCACTATGAACCTGGTGAAACGGTGCAGGAGGACAGGGGCGTAGTATTTCCTCATGAACGGCAGCAGGAAGCCCTCGCTTGTCTTCTTGGGATGCTTGTTTGATACTGTAACACAGCACAGCAGTTCACAGCGGTTGTTGTCTTGGCGGCGGCAGTCTAGGGACAGCAGCGCCACGAAGGCCGTCATCTGGAGGACAAAGTCCATGAGCACAGCCAGAGCAGCGTACAGAGCAAAAGTCTTCACTGCTGGCATGGTGGACAAGGCCCCTTGGGTAGCAAAACAGACACAGTTAGACATTAATGCACCATATGGAAACCAGTGTTGGGGAGTTACTTAATAAATGTTGCATATTCATTGTGTTTAAACACGGTATTTCTGCACAGTTGCAGATAAAGATTAGGCTACACAGTATAATACTCTTTGTAGAATGAGATTGCGAGGGGGGGGGCTGCGTCAATTATTCAAATTGAGGATTTCTAATATTGTTTATAGGGTGATGACGTCATAAAATATGACGACAGACATTCGAAGCTTCATACAAAAAAATCTAAATGAACTTTTTTTCATCCTTACAAACTGTTTGTGCACAGAATAGTATTGATTTGCTCATTTTTGCAAACGTTCCTACCGAGAAAGAAGCAGACAGACTCGGAGAGACTGCACAGGAGCATGCTGGGAGCTACGTTTCCAAGGACACGACCAATCTGCTCCTCTCTGGTCTCTTCGTGCCTCCGCATATCTCTCTGCGAGGAAGGAAGAGTAGAGTTACGTCACGTAAAAATTGTAAATATACCATACATATCTTACAAAATGAGCACTGCTGGACATTCGTGGTGCACGCAAACATATACACACCTGGTACTCCAGAACAAAGATGAAGATGTTGTCAGCTCCCACAGCGAGCACCAGGAACGGCACGACCTGCAGAATGATCAGCGAGGAGGGGATGCCGATCCAGGAGTAGAAGCCCATGGAGGCCAGGACAGAACAGCCGACCACCAAGATCCCACCCAGACCCACCAGAAACTTGGAGTCCACCTTCAGGACGCAGAGAAAACAATCCAGACGTACATTAAACTCGACGAACCATATCTTTTGCTGTATCATGTCATTGTATAACTTCATGGGCAATAAACCTATGTGCTTCACCTTAGAGATAAGCACCTTACAGCTGACGCAGCCTCAGTCTCTCCTTATCGCACATGTGATAAGTGCTGTTTTATCAGTTTTGCTTTCTTGATGGAGGGTTATCGGGACTCAGGCACACGTGTTTACCTCTGTTTTTATAGTAAAACAACATATTATCTAGCAACAGCTTGACAAGACTGATAACCTTTTCCCATCAAAATGAGCATATATGCAGGTTTTTAAAAAATTGCTGAGGGACTCTTTTCCCATTGCCAGTAGACGAGTACGCCTTTCTGTTTCTTTCTGCCGTGACATGATCGACGTCGTGAACGTGGCAGAAAGCCGGTTAGCTAACAACGCTGGTTACTTCTTCAGTCTCTCTTTAAAACTCTCAAACCAGAGTGTTAGTTGGAACAGTTGAAAGATAACAAAAATGGTTTGATTTTATAGTTTGATTTTGTAATGCAGTGAAATGACTGAGGAGAGCATATTGCATGTTTTATATGTTCCAAATATACGGCCAAAATCCCTGTTGATTTAATTTATTCACTTCAAAGCGTGTCATAGCACTGCGCTGGAAAAGGGTTCTCTTTTTACATCCATGGTGTCCACTCGAGTGTCATGTTTCCATCACTGCCAATCGGAGATGGAGCCGATAAAAACCCACTAAATACCTCTCTATTGTTTTGGCCTTTCTGCCAGAGAGAGAGACGACAGAGAGGGGACGACATGCAGCAGGGCGGATTCGAACGCGGGCCGCTGCGGTAAGGACTCAGACTTGGTAAAGTTCAAGGCTATCCATCCAGTAGTTGTCAAGACATGTCACTTAAAACCACAAATGTGAACCTCACGGTGGCTCTAGACAAAAGGCAACGGATCACCAAAGTCTGAAGGATTGATTCCCCTGGGGACCACGAATGCCTGCACAAGAATTCAAGGCAATCCATCCAATAACTTCTGACTAGCTTTGACCAAAGTAGTAAACCGACCAAACGCAAAGTGGCCAAAACAAAAGCTGATTCATGTGAAATGCTGCATTATAATAAAGGTATAACATCACTCTGTGCAGTCTTACCAGTATGCGTTTCCACGAGGAATACTCCCCCAGTGCCACAGAGATGTACACAAAGATTACAGCATAGCTAATCATGAAGATGGGGATGTCCTCTGCTGTTGTCCGATTAATCTCATCCTCCAGAGACCTCTGTAGACCGGAGACAAGAAACGGATTAGGGCTTAAAAGTTAAAAAAGTAACGTGACAGGAAAAGCGGAGAGAACCATATTGCTCTGTACCTCTGCCATGTATGCAAAGGTGAAGTTGGCGGCCGGGCTCTTCTGGTAGTCCTGGACAATTTTAAGAAACTCTGTCTCCCACTGCATAGCCACTTTGTACTTGGGGCTGTTGCGAGCGTAGTTGTTGAGGGAGAAGGTCAGGATGAGAGCCTCAGCGTTGGTGAAGTCGTCATCTGGGAAAAGCAAGACGAATAATGTTCAAGTGAGTCGTCTCTACATAGTGAACCATCCTGAGCGTGTTTTAATGTCCTTTCATAATGTTCTTCTTTCGCACTTTGTCTGGATGCTTCTGATGTTTTATGTAAAGCACTCGTTGTTGCCTTGTTGCTGAAACGTGCTATATAAATAAACTTGCCTCTATTATAAATGTATATTTAAGTTACTCACTCTTGTAGCCTCCCACAGCCAGAAAGGAGAAGACTGGAGCTCCGTAATCCGCCATGCAGCTCAAACCTAAAGCAGTGATGTCTTTAAAGGACAGGGGAGAGCTGGAGAAGAGATGGAAGAAGAGGAGGGAAGGTTACTCGTTTATTCGTTTATTTGGTATTTTTGATCCTGTTCAGCAAATGTGCTGAATAAATCAATGGATGAATGTTTACTTGAGGCAGTAGATCACGTGGTCTCTCCAGTCCACCTCTTTGGTGACTCCCAGCTCTGTCATGTTGGCCTTCATGTTAATGTTGTCCAGGCTGTTCTGGAAGTACTGGGGCATGCTGTTGACTGCACAGTCCGTCAGCGACGGGTTGTTTGGGTTCAGCGGCGCGAAGCATACATCCTCCAGACTGGCTGTGCGGTTCAGATCCTCTGACCAAAACGTAATGTTCTGAAAGTGGCATAGAAAAGGCATCAACGTGGCAGACGAGCCAAACACATACACATCTCTCCGAGATCCAGTTACACAGTTTTGTTCTGGTCCTGTCCCTCCCTAGCCAATTTCCTGTTCTCCATATTTGACTGCTTTTCTGTTCTACACCTCTTGAGCCCAACCCAGTCGCCCAGTTTATGAGTGCACTCTTGGTCCCAGGGGAGGCAGGGAGGGGCAAAGGTTGGGTACAATGCGACGTAATGTCTGTACAAGTTCGGTATGTTTGTACCTGTGTGTATATATTTAAATTAATTCAAAACTCCTTGAATAAAGACACTGTCAACTTTGCTATTGGCTCTTCACCTGGATGCGTGTCTGGAGCTCCAGCAGCTCAATGAGGAGATCTTTGGATACAAGCCCGCTGAAGTTCTGCGGTCCGAACAGCAAAGAGTTGTAAATGTGACCTTTTCTGCCCGGTGCGGTCAAGATCAGCTGGTTGGTCCTGAAGAAGGGGTCGAAGTGCGTGTCGTGGAACTCTTTCTCCTGGCGGGCGCGGCTGTTGGGAGCAGACCACAGCTCGACCGGGTCAGTGGTGAGCTGGATGGACTTGAGGCCAGCAGAGAAAAAAGCCACGACTACAGCCGACAACAGGAGCACCTTGAATGAGGATGAAACATAAACATCTGAATTATAACTTCTTCATCTGGCTGACAACCTAAAGTCACAGTGTTTTATATGTGCCTGCTATTATGTATTCTACTTTAGCTGGTTACAAACCCTTTGGTGAAACTAACCGTGAGAGGATAAGTGGCCATGAGGGTTCCCCAATGGCAAAACTGCGAGCTTAGGAAAGCTTGAGCAGCCAGGCTGTTCCTTTCGGCGCACGTCACCTCTGACGGATCAATGAGCTGCTCAGTCACAGTATTACTGTTCTGGTCTTTACATTTGTCCTTTCTCTTTCCTTTCTCTTCATCCTTTCTTTTATGAGACCTCACCAAGCAAGACACGGAGAGGAAGAAAAGGAAGGCAAATAACAGGAGACAGAGTAAGACGATAGAAATCACGAGGAAGCCGTCTGTCCCCAACAGTCTGAAGGGCCCGGGGGGCAATTGAAGAGGCGGCATCTTCGGACACGACTCTTGGCAGTCCTGGCAGGAGCAGAGCTTACCTCCGGAAGGCGTGGTCTCGTTACACTTCAGTGCACGTCCACTGTAGGGAATCACGCCCTTGGGTAGTCCCTCTGTGTCTCCCTCTTTTTTCAGCTGGAAGTCGATGTCCAGTGGAGCGAGACCGTTACTGGAGTCTCCCTGGAAGTCATACCAGCGCTGGGGGGTGCACAGCTTGGCGCCATACCGACCACACATAGTGCTGATGGCGAAGCCTCCCGTGGCGGGGATCCGGACACTTTTGCATGACTGGAAAGCGCCGTCTGCGAAGCTGGTGCTGAGGAACGCCTGGTAACCTACCACCACCTCCCTCGTCAGGTTCTGGCTCGTGACGTTCATGACCTTTGTGACCTTCACTGTCTGGCTCTGGTTGGGGCTGCAGGTGTTGATGCAGTGCAGGTGGGCAAAGTTCTCAGCGCAGGACGGGCAGCGAACCAGCACCGCCTTGGACAGGGTCAGACTCATTTCCAGGGAGGACAGTTGTTTGATGGAGCAGCAGGCGAACGTGTTGCCCTCTCCTTTGTCCAGAATGGGACACACCTGCAGCAAGAACACGTGCTGTTTTATAACCTCACAGACTCAGACACAAGAACAGACAAAGAAGAATAAAAATCACTGTTTCTCCTGCACGCTGTTCGCCTGCTGCTAACGTTTGCTCAGCTTGTTTCTCTGAGAACTTAAGTTCCAGATGTCCGATAACTAAATTCCTTCATTCAGCTAAAACATATAGTTAAAAATGATCAAGATCTTAAAAATGCATCGTAAAAATGTGACTTAAAACTGGATAAAAAGTCAATTTATGACATCTTCAGACGCATGCTCAACGGGGTCACCACTACGGGTTACCAAATAAAACGGACCGGGAACTTGTACGCGTTTCTATAGGTTTGAAATATGTTGGAATCATTTGGGATAATGTTAGTACACAAACTCAACAAAATATATACCATTGGTGTAGTCGTTGTTTTGGACATTTGAATGCTGAAATGTTACACATTATACCTTTAAACACTCAGCAGCACCTACAGACCTTTTTGAGTTTCTTGTAGTGCTCCCCTCTGAGGGCTCGGGCAGGGCTGTAGTTCAAACAGGGGACGATGGGAGGAAGCAGAGCGTTTTCTACTGATGGGTTACGACCACACTCCTCATAGAAAGAGCAGTAGCCCGGCTCATGTTGGGCCTCTGACAGCACCTGCACAAAAGAGAGGAGATGAAACGGAAATAATCTCCGTAGGGGAAACCATATTATTCTGACCTTTTACATGTTAAATCAGAATTTAAGCAATTAAAAGTATATTAAGTACAGTTTTTTTACCATTACTTTGCATGTATATCCACATGTAATACAAATAAACACTGTAGTCAACATGACTGCTATAATTCTTAGCGTATCATGAATAAGAAGTTTAGTGCTTCGTAACTTGACTCATGACTTTAGTGCTGTGAGCTACCCTAACCCTGCCATGTCAGCTGGTTCACGCTAGATTACGAGACAAAAGTATGTTTAAATTCCAACGTGTTTCAAGGTTGACTACAAACACAATTTACAGAAGAGAACAACTTGCAAAAACATCTGTTACAAATCGATACATCATTTGTTGTGTATCATACGTTGGCAATCGCACAAGGACTACCGCGATTGCCAACGTATGATAACAGTTTAATAGTACATTTCCTTAAACCTGTAAGTGATTATATTAAATGCAATATAATAGAATGGAAGCAATTACATGTGTTCCTCTACTTTTCAATCCTGGTCGCATATCATCAACTAGTAAAGACTTATAAAGTGTTTAACGTCGGAGAAAGAGAGTAAAGCAACGTGAGGTTATTGGGATTGAAGATTTTTAGGGCCAGACATGAGGGGAAAGAAATAAGAGCGGGAAGTTGCATTTTTGAGAATAAAGTTGAAATGTCAAGTAGACATTGAACTTTTGAGAATGAATTCAATTACTAGCTACAGTGAAAGTTATCCTTGAAATGCAAAATAAATAAATAAATCCCATTTCCCCTCACTTACGCCTGGCCCTGAGACTCTTCCGTAGTCGACTGGAACAAGTGTACAGTGTTTATATTACAGTTTACTATCAGGCACAGGTTCCCAGAGAAAAATGACCAGACCAACTTACCACACAAGTCAGAAAAGTGATCAGGGCTGCGACACGGACCATGATTCCTGAGTTTCAGCAACAGAAGAGCTGAGAGTGTATGTTAATCACTGCTGCCCGACTGGAAGATACATCAGACAGAGAAAGACAGCGAGAGACAGCGAGAGACAGTCTCTCCGAAAGCATGCCCGTCCGTCTGATAGTGTCAGGGTTGGGTCACACGACATGTACAGTGTCACCACTCCTGTGATGTCACACCTTTCTTATCTGGTGTGATGCGGCGTCTGGCCAATCACTGCTCTGGATGGTCAAATTCCTCTGTCTGATGAGTAACAAGGGGGGGGGGGGATTTCGATAGGGTTGCTAAGGTGATCCGAAGCAGCAGGTGGAAACTACAGGAGGATCCGAAATAACAACCGCACCCAACTTACATGTATCTCCAATCATTTATTTTTTCCGACCCTCTGCTACTTTTGGTGTTTCTACTGAAGACACATACACACATTGAATCAACATGACCTTTAGACCATTACTTAAGTGACACTGCTGTGTCGGGCTATCTGATATATGCACTGCAGAGAGATCTGCAACTAAATGTTTATTTTTTAAATCACTTCTTGTATAACAGCGTTACATCCAACCCAGTGACAGCCTGAAGACAAGGTAACTCAAGGTAAATCATTTTATATATATATATATATATATAATATTTTACTAGTTATTAATATATCAAACTGTGTTAGTACGGCCGCCGTGCCAAGTCAACATGACCGTTCACTTTCTGTATCACATCTTTCAATATCAGATCAACATTGTTATCATGTTTTTATCACTTTGTCAAGGTCATGTCACGATAAGACTTTCAACCAAGGCTCCAGGATCACGCTGATCAGAGGTATCAGGGTGAAGGTGCTTAAGCATTTCAATTTGTGATAAACAGAGATGGTAAAATGGACAAGAAGAAAAGGGGCAGATAGGGTGAAGTTCTTTCTTCTTTCTTATGCTGATAAGTCTCGACAAATACATAGAATTTTGTAGCGTGGCCGGCAAACCAAAGATGTTTCAAATTAAAAAGGTAAAACCATGTGATTTACTTCTAAAAATGGCACAGCTCTTTAATTCAGATATATTGTACATACAGTGAAAGGAGTCAGTTGAGGTGGTTCGGGCATCTAGTAAGGATGCCACCTGGGCGCCCCCCTAGGGAGGTGTTCCAGGCACGTCCAGCTGGGAGGAGACCCCAGGGAAGACCCAGGACTCGGTGGAGAGATTATATCTCCTCACTGGGAACGCCTCGGGATCCCCCAGATTGGGGTTCCTTACTGGAGCTGCTGCCCCCGCAACCCGACCCCGGATAAGCGGTAGACGATGGATAGATGGATGGATATTTTATAGTATTGTTTAATATTTTCTTGTATTCTATAATTATGTTTCCTGATTTTTGTACTTGCTTTTATTCCTAATTTAATTTTCTCATACTATTTGTATGTGTGTGTGTGTGTGTGTGTGTGTGTGTGTGTGTGTCTGTGTGTGTGGGTCTGTGTGTGTGTGCGTGTGTGTGCATGTGTCTGTGTGTGGGTGTGCATGTGTCTGTGTGTGGGTCTGTGTGTGGGTCTGTGTGTGCGTGTCTGTGTGTGTCTGTGTCTGTGTGTGCGTGTGTGTCTGTCTGTGTGTGTGTGTGTGTGTGTGTGTTTTAGCAACAAGTGCTGAATTAAATGTAATGTGCACTGATACTTTTAGCATTTTCTCTTGTCAAATTGCATAAAAGATGAATATAAATAACGGTTTCCTTCTATGGTGACATGCAAATGAAAAATCTTCAAACATAACACCTTATATTATATAAATGATGCTAATTTATTTAAAAAGGTTCTGACAATATGCTGCAAGGTCTGACATATATTATATTTATATAATCATGCAGGCTGCATTACATAACATTTTGCATGTAAAACTGTACAGAATATTAAATATAAAGAATAATTGTGCTTTTGGGTTCAGGCTCAAAAGCCTCGGCTTCATGATCGATATAAGAAGAATATTATATATATTATATATATATATATAAAAAACACTATTTATCTGGATCAGTCCTTGATGATCTGCAGATAACAGACTTCCCCCTCTTTATGATAGAGTCCTTATCGATCAACATTTATGGAGCTGTCATTGTTGGCAGGACGGTCGTGACTTTTTGGACTCCCGATACAGGTGAAGGGTAATTTCTTTGGAAAGTCCTTGACCACCAGCTGAAAACTGTATGTGAGGATATCATTTGGATACACTGACAATATTTATTGATAGATTCACATGCATATTTTTACATGTAGTTATTGATAGAGTGTATGTTCACTTATACACCCTTTTAGAGATCCAGTGCAGATATCAAAGATTGAGATGATTGGAGGACGATCCTCAAACATCTGCATCACGTCTCTTTTATCAGGTGACAAATCCGGTGGATGTTTTTACATTTTAAGACGTGACGCAGGAGACTCAACTATATAATAATAATAATAATAATAATAAGCTGGTTGATTTCATTCTCTAATTAACCGCCGTCACTTCCCTGACTTTATTCTTTAACTTCCTGCATGGATGTTTGGTTTGCACTGAGCGGTTGTTCAACCAAAGCCACACAAAGTATAAAAATATAACGCGGCTCTCTTTTCTCTGCACACAGAGACATATGCACTCTGTAACTGTTTGGTTATTGTGCAAGCAGTTTCAGTCCACCTCCAATAACACAGCCCTTTGTTTACAGAGCAGACTTTCTCTGCATGCTTTCTGTTTGGGTTTCATACGAGAGGTTTCTTCATGAAACTCAAACCCTGCTGAGATCAGCACTAGGAGCAACTGAAACAGCATTTTAAAACGTTTACTTCTTGTGTTTTACACGGCTGAGATCGATTTGTCCTTTAAACTTTGAGTCAATGAAGCAATGAAGCTCTAGCTGACTTGTGCACGATGGTGGTAGATATTAACGGAGTACATTTTCTGTATTTAAGTACAATTTTGAAGTACTTTACTTTCCTTTGAAAGTGTAGTACAAATGTAACTTTTACTCCACTACATTTAGTTGACAACTTTAGTTACAATAAAGATTCAGATTAATAACACAATATGTGTTAGTATAGGTTAAGATTAACTTTATTGATCCCTTGGTGTAATTCATAAATCACCCAGCAGTATATAAAGTTCACCCTTTATTAGCTTAAACATTAAAGTGATGAACATAATAATGTATCAATAATTATAATTCAATATCACATAATCCTGAAAGTTGTGCAGAATAAGACCTTTTACTTTGGGTACTCTAATCACATTTTGATGAATACTTTTGTACTTTAACTTTAAATTAAATGTTGTATGTCGGGCTTGTAACAGAGTATTTCTACACTGTGGTATTACTACTGTACTTTTACTCGACTGAAAGATCCGAGTACTTATCTTTCCACGTATCTGAATCAGACCTTTTCTCGTTCGTCGCATTAGTCAGTGAGTTGTGACATTTAAGGACACTGTTCATATGAGGTCACTGTGTAGGTATGCAGGTGCCACTACCCTCAGTGAGTGTCTGGACTGTGTCCCGTTCATCATTCAGTAATCAGGAACTCCCTCAGCTTCCTCCTCTGCGAGATGGTGCATGAATCACAAAACGTCTGGTAGGTAGGTAGGTAGGTAGGCGGAGACAAGAAAGCACTGGCTCCAGGAAACCATAACAGTGGCACACCTTAATGTGTTGCATTATTAATAAATAATAAAGAGGGTGCATGTAAGAGCTACTGAAGTGGCTCAGAGTCCGAGAAGGAAACAACAACTTTGTGGAAACGGCCTTTAAAGATATGGATTGTTAAATTTGATTGAGTTTGCAAGACACAACAGGTGAATAGGGTAAAAAGATTTAATTAATAGATAACACTATGAAACTTCCCCAGTTGGTTACGTAAATGAAGACAAATATTTTTAGTATTACAAGTTTTCTGATCGGTTACATTTAAAATATGCAAATAAGGCATTACGCAAATAGACAAAATAACATAAAACATCTAAATGTGTATTTTGGATGTTTCCTTTCCACTAGTCTAAAAGAAGAAATGTAATAAAAAGAAAAATAGCACAAACTCTCAAAATTGACCGGTGCAACAATGTTTGTCTGTAGTGTCTCGCCAAAGTACAATATGTTATAGCTGTTCTCATTCTTTACTTTATTACTTCTTTGCACTATATTCTGCCTCAGTCAATGAAGGCAATGATATTGATGTGAATAGATAGCTACCCTGGAGTTGTGTTTCAGGCTATTGATTCATCAGTGCCAGTGTTCATGAAATCAATACTCTAATTAATGCCAGAAATCCAGCTGACGGCTGTGACTACACGAGAACAAGACACCGCCTATGTTTAAATTACCATCATGTAGATAAAATGTGTCTTTAAGGTGACACGTTTGGCTCCACACTGCTTTCAAAGACATTGAGAAATATAAATTCTTAGGGAATCATGAATTTATTCCAGAAAAGTCATCATGTCCAGAAAAAAAACACATTTTCTATCCCTATGAAAAATACACTAAAGTTGAAAAATAAAAGTAAAACACATGGCTCATTTTGGAGTTATGACATTTTAGTACTATAGCCATAACTCAAAAAAAGTACAAATAAAAAGGTTTAAAAAAAAAAAAAAAGAGAGAGAGAGAGACGCTGTAGCGGCTGGTAAATACATGCAACTGTCATCAAAGTTCAAAAAGTAACCGTCACAACCTGAACTTTAAAATACAGTAAGTATGAAAAAGGATAATAGACATTTGATTCAAAATCTGCGTTGTTTGTTAGGTCCATATTCTCCAGGCCCGGGGAGACCTCTGGGGAAGCCACCCTGACCTCCGGGCATGAGGTTTCCTTGCCCCGGCATCATTGGGGTATTCTCAGCAGCCATGTTGGGAGTACCTGCAGGACCAGAATTGCGAGTACCCGCAGGACCAGAATTGCCACCCAGCGAGTTTCTGTTCATCCCATGACCGCCCATATGCATCCTCATGTCTGGCTCCCTGTTTTCAGGGAAGTTGCCTCTGAAGCCCTCTTGCTGCCTCTTCAGCATCTCCTCATTGTGCATCCGTATCTCCTCCTCTCTCCTCCGGCGTTCCTCCTCCTGCCGGATCTCAACCTGTTTCCTCTTCTGCACCTCCTGACTGTGGAGCTCCTCCATCCTCCGCAGCTCCTCCTGCCGCCTCAGCAGGTCCTGCCTCATCAGCATCACTTGGTGCTCATGTCTGGCTGCCTCCATCTCGGCCTCCAGCTTCTCCTGAGCCTCCTTCATGTTGCGGTCTACCATATCATACTGCTGCTTCTCCATCTCCATCAGGGCCTTCCAGCGCATGGCATACTCATACTCGAAGGAACCAGGCTGAGCAAATCGTGGTGGCTGCTCACGCTCTTTGTGATACTGCTGGTTTTTGTTTATGATTTTTTCTGACAGTCCCTCCTCTTCATCAAGCTGTTCCATAGGTTCCACTGTAATCGGTCGCGGGAAAGCTGTGAGAAGGTAGGCACCATCACTGCACTTATCCAAAGCCTTTCTTGCAGCTGGCTTTGAGGTGTACTCCACTATTCCCTTCCCTGTGGGCCTCCCTCGGTCATCCACTATGACCACTGCTCTTTCTATCTGACCAAAGCCGGCGAACGCCTCCTCCAGCAGCTCATTGGACACAAAATCTGGCAGATTTTTCACAGTTAAAGCTGCACCGTGTGTTGCAAATCTCACCCTAATAGGCCTGCCTCTGAACGGAGTATCATCCAGCTCGGCTCTGGCGATCTCTGCTATGATCCTGGTCTCCAGCCGGATGAAGCCGAAGCCTCTTTCCTTGTTGATAAAGATTTCATTGGCCTTGCCGTATTTGTCGAACAGCTTCTCGAGATCCTCCTCGGTAATTCCTGTCGGTAGGTTTCCCACAAACAGCCTGCTGCGCTGGGTGAAGGTTTTCTCACCGGGCTTTCTGAAGTTCTGCAGGTCCAGGGTGAGGGCCTCGTTGGGGTTGCTATGCTCGCTATGCTCGGGCTGTTGGCCGTTGGTGTTTGTTCCTCCGGGCTTTTTCTGCTCCCCCGGGCGGTTGGACCCATGGTGGTGCTGGGGGCCTCTGTTTCCTTGCATTTTTTACTAAAGAATTAAAACTCGAGTCGACGAATCGCTCGACAAAAACACGCAAACTCTTAGCAGAGAGTGGCGCACAAAGAGCTGCGAAAATGGCGAGGGTGCCGCTATTGTGACCCCAATTTAGTGCGACTCATGCGTTTAAATTTGTGACGTAGATTCTGCGCGACGGTGCGAGAAAAACAAAAAATAAACGGGTATCGGTTTATATTAAAATTAAATAATTATATATGCTATGATCAGCATATACAATACTGTTGAAATATGTAATTTCCATTACATTTATGCTACATTTAATTAGTTTTATTGTGTTGTTTGACTTTTTTTTCGTCCTCTCGCGAGAGTATGCGTTCGCCTTGTAAAAACAGCAATGTTGAGCGGGTGATTTCGCGGGAATTGTTTCTTTTGCTCGTTGAAAAGGGAAACAATCAGTGATATCCGAAAATATAACGTAATAGCTGATTCAAACACGGGTACCAGCTGAAGTTTGAACCCCCCCGCTTCTTAAAGGTAAGGTCATTAAATCTGCGACATCGGCGATATTCCCAAAACAGTCAGCATGTTCTGGAGGAGCTCAGACAACACTACCTGTCATTGTCGCTGAATTGAGTTGACCTGCTAACACTACTTCATAAACGTGCACGGCAGTCATTGAGTGTGTATGTACTACATTAGACACATTTCTACAAACCTTCTCTGCTTTCAGGACAGTCATGTTCTCCGACATGAGTGCACAGAAGGACGGCTCCTCTCTGCTCTGCCGCCCCTCCGAGGACCAGGGGGGGCCGGTGTTTGAGAGGATGTCGCTGGCCTACAGTCCATGCTCCGAGCGCTACACAGTCGGGGAGCGGAGCTTCAGTCGCCAGTATGCTCATATTTATGCAGCACGACTCATGCAGATGAGGCCCTTGCTCTCAGAGAGAGCACAGCAGAAGTGGGGTGAGCTCAGGGCATTTTGTTTTACTTACATCTGGGGCTATAAAGCATCTGATTTTTATTTTCTAATCTGTCTCACTGTCTATTCCAGGATCAGATGTGCTTATCAGGAAGCTGTGTGATCTTCAGACAGGGGAGCAGTGTTGCATTGTGGGAACCTTGTTCAAGCGTATGGAATTGCAGCCATCTATCCTGAAAGAGATCAGTGAGGAGGTCAGTGGTCATTCAAAATCCACCAGCTTGAACCCCCTACATCCCGTATACAATTGTTTATCATTGTTTTCCTTTCTCCTTAAGCACAACCTGCTGCCTCAACCGGCACGAGCCAAATTAATCAGTGAGACTGATGAGCTGATTCTGGAGGATGAGCTACAGAGGATCAAACTGGAGGGCAAAATTGACAGAGACATCTGTGTCACAGGTCAGGATTTTACTTGAGGTTAAGACAGGATGAAGAAGGATGTCACGATCACTACAGTTCACATTACAGGGATTATTGCTCAATTCATGATCTCTCTGCCAAGCATATTCACACTCATGTTTGAAGTGATCTGACATCGGTGTGAATGTCTGCCCTGAAATGCCTCGCATGCATACATATAACCTGCATGTAGGAACAACAACAAAAACATTTGGGAAACAATTAATGACATATTTGTGCAAACCTTCATCTCCCCATGTTGAGGATTAGGGCAAGAAGGAACCCCAAAGCCATAGTTAAAGCTAAATTTGCAGCTATGGCTGTTAGTTCTTATGTGTGGGTTCAGATTTGGACACATTTGCCACATCTCTTCGGTTTCTCTTCCAGGTAGTGTTATTGCAATATATGGAGCCGAGAAGAATGACGGGAAGTTCACTGTTGAGGACTTCTGCATGGCTGATCTTCCTCCGCAGACACCAAGACCTGCGCTCAGCTCTGACCGGTAAACACTACACACAGACATCATACGCAGCTTAAATCTCAGCCTTTTCGTAATAATAGATTCTTAATGCGCTTAATGTCGTCGTCCAGGTTTGTGCTCCTGGTCTCGGGACTTGGTCTCGGCAGTAGTCATGCCGACAGCATGCTGGGGCTACAGTTGCTGGTTGACATGGTCACCGGTCAGCTCGGTGACCAGGGGGAGCAGAGCGGTGCTGCGACAATTTCCAGGGTCTTACTGGCTGGAAACCTCCTGAGCCAAAGCACCCAGGACTCGGACGCAGCGAAGAAGGTAACTGGGTTAACCGTGGCACACATTTACATACTCTCATTAGTTTAACTTTCACAGAAAAGAAGCAAGCAGGAAGTGGCTCACTTAAATCACATTCAAATCCTTTTTATCCCCCCCTCTCTGTGTGTGAAGCCCAAGTACCTCACCAAGAAGACTCAGGCGGGCAGCGTGGAGGCCATTCGTCTGCTGGACGAGCTGCTGCTTCAGCTGGCGGTGAGTCTGCTTCCCCCTCGACACTCAGTGTTGGGGAGTAACTAGTTACATGTGATGGCGTTACAACATTCAATTACAGTTAAATTAATTTACAGTTACTAATCAAAATATTGGTGATTACATCCAAAAACAAGTGATATTATAAGTACGAGTGTCTCTTGATGTTCTAGGCCTCAGTTCCAGTGGATGTAATGCCGGGCCAGTACGACCCCACCAACTACACCCTCCCTCAGCAGCCTCTGCACCGCTGCATGTTCCCCTTGTCCTCCGTGTACCCCACACTCCAGTTGGTCTCCAATCCACACCAATCTATCATTGATGGAGTTAGGTAAGCGATACCATACACACATACAGACGTTCTCAAATGTAACACGTTTTACTTTTAATATCAAAATCCACATGAACCACTCTTCACATCAGCGTAAGTTCGATCCACCACTTGGCCTAGCGCAGCTACAAACACGGAATCTGTTAGCGTGTCGACTACCGAGCTCGTGCGTGCGGCGCTACTGCATTTAGTCTTACGTCCCAAACTATTTTGCAGATGTTTAACGCCGTGTGTTTGTTTGTATTTCCACTAAGGTTTCTGGGCACTTCAGGCCAAAATGTCTGTGACATTCAGAAGTACAGCAGCATGGACAGACACCTGGAAATACTGGAGAACACGCTACGACTCAGACACCTGGCTCCGACAGCACCTGATACTCTGGGTTAGTCCGACACGTTGATGCAGAATAAAACACAAAGCTTGTGGCTTATATCGGTTCAAAGTACTCACAATGTTTTCTGTACATTTTGTGTCAGGTTGTTTCCCATTTTACCAAAAAGACCCTTTCATCCTGGAAGAGTGTCCCAACGTTTACTTCAGTGGCAATGCCCCAACCTTTGAGTCCAAGCTCATTAAAGGTCAGTCACTATGGTCTTTCTTTACACTCGAAAAGGACAAACATATTGACTATCTTCGCTATTTTATTCCACTTGAACTGTTTACTAATGTGCCAAGATGTTTCTTCTTCTCTTCCTGCCAGGTCCTGATGGCCAGGAAGTCCTTTTGGTTACTATTCCAGACTTCAGCAGCACCCAAACAGCTTGTCTGGTCAACTTACGTACTCTTGCATGCGAGCCAGTTAGCTTCTCGGCCTTCTCCGCTGACGACGATGAGGAAAGTGACATGAACGTCAGCCACTGAGGGTCCATAACATCCACATATCGTATCGGACACTATTGATGAATATTCAGACTTGTGAACATCTGAGGCAGGAGTTGCTGTCCAGTATCATAAAGGTCAACAGATTGCTGTTAAAGTTACCGTTATAAGGTTACTTCTAATGGTTCCTTTTTTTTTTTAAGGTGTGTTTTTTTTTTTTACGGAAGAGGATTGGGGTCACGTGTGAAAAATGTATTTCACGTGTGGATGAAACTGCAAAAGATAAACGGCACTGACCTCCAGTATTCTATTAACTCGGTGTTCACAAAGGTGCTTTAATAAATAAAGACAAGCGTTGTGTATTACAGTAACAAGCTTTTATTTGAGGAATAACTACTTCACTGTGTCGGAGACAACATGACCTCTGACTCTGTTACCAACTTTGAACAAAAGCTTTTTAACCCTTTAGTGACTGCTCAAACATTTGTGTAAATAATTCATTTTTTTTATGTGCATCCACAATAAACATCTTTTCATGAAGCAAAAAGAGAAAGTCAGTGTGAAGTGTAACAGCGTCAATATCTGAAGAGGCATTTTGGTAGGAAATAGATCTTTATACAATTATTGTCGTTAATATTCTGTACATTCCCATTTGTGTGTCGTACAAAGACAGGATTCCTTATTTGATTCTCTTAATCAGTCTGCTCGAGTACAACATGGCAATGAGAACTAATTGCAGGAGAGGAAAGTTGCATGTTTTACTGAATCGCGTGTGTGTGTGTGTGTGTGTGTGTGTGTGTGTTGACATTAATAATCATCAATCTTGTACTCGTAGTTATAATCCAGGATGGAGTCTGTGAAGCCGCCAGGCGTCGAGGACTGTCCCTCCCCTACGACCCACGAGTCGTACCAGGATGTGGTGGTCTCTGGCGTTGTGGGAATTGTGGTTATTGTGGTTGTTGTTGTTGTCGGAGGAAATGTCGTTGTTGATTTTAACTTCAGTAATCTCTGTTGCCGAAGGCGACGGATGCGAGCTATCCTGAGTCTCCTCTGCCGCTCGGCGCTGACTTGTGAGTTCTGTGAATACCCATTGTTGCCGCCAACAACGCGCCTGTTGCCATTAGCAACTGCAGGTAACTGCACTCTGTTGTTGCCGTAGCTGAGTCTAATTGGCTTGTTGCCATTGAGGGCCATGATCTGCAGAGGAGTGAAGAAAGACTTTATTATAGGTACCAGATTCAGTCTCAGAAAGTAAAACCATCAAGCGGCTCGTGTGTGAATTTGACCTGTACACACACACACACACACACACACACACACACACACACACACACACACACACACACACACACACACACACACACACACACACACACACACACACACACACACACACACACACACACGAGCCGCTTGATGGTTTTACTTTCTGTGACATGTCAAGTGTCAATTTGTAACACCTGCAAGTCCAAAATAAGCTGATCAAATGTAAGCTATGTTTTATTATGAATATACAATTAAATTTAAACTTTCCATGAAAGAAAGTCACAAAAATGTAAATTATAGCTCTTATAAAGAACAAATCTGGTCATGAAAAGAGCAGGATGGCAGTGCCTCACCTGTTTAATGCGGTCCCAGTTGGACTTGGCCAGGTTGAAGCTGCAGGTGGTTGCTCCTGGCTGGTACCCCACCACACACAGTTTGGTCACAGAGGAGAACCCCTCCGCTCGAGCAGTCACGCGGTACTCCCCCGGGTTAAGCAGCCGCCAGTAGTCCCCTGTTGGTGCTACAATGACAAAGAGAGGACAGGCATTTTGTTTTAAGCACAGAGGGTGCTCTCTTGTGTGTCTTAGTTGAAAAGTATGAGACTCAAGAAGGGGAAGAGAGGAAGTCTTTCACCAGACCTGTCGTGACATCGTGGTTTATCCCCTCTACAGACACTGTGGCATTTGCAATGGCGTTCCCCTGCTGATCCTTCACAATGCCCCTGACGCCACGATGCACCTAGATAGAGGGAATAGTTTAAAGGGGGAACATCTCTAGTTCTAATACATAACAATACACTGAGAGATACAGCACGTTTCTAGAAATAGACTTGATTTTGACAGTGTTTGAGTCTGTGTGACTGACCTGCTCCATGAAGATGAGCATTGCTTCTCTGTTCTTCTCCCACTCATACGCCAACTCACTTTGATGAGGGAACTTATCACATCCCAGGAATATGGATAGCTCAAAACAGTTGGTGTGCAGGTAGCTGAAATCATTCATACCTAGAGAGGAGTACGCACACACACACGCGCATTAACCTCAGAGCCTGCAATGCGCATATTGTCCACCAGGGTGTGTTATAAATACATGCAAAACATAATAAACCTTCTGGCCTCCAGTGGTGGAAAATAACTAAGTACATTTACTTAAGTGTTCCCATTTCCTGCTACTTTATACAATATATTTCAATCAATAATAGAAAATATAATCAACAAATAATCTGCATTATTATAGGTTAAGATAAACTCTATTGATCCCTTGGGTAAATTCCTCTACTTACTTCCTGTGATTGGCTTCCATTTGGCTCGATTGACGATGCCGTGCACGCCTGCGGCGATGTCTCCGTGGCAGGAGCCGTGGTAGTTGTGTGTCAAGGTCAGGTGTGTGGAGGCATAGGAGACAGCCAGCCACCTGAAGAGGGACTCGTCTGCGATCACCCGAGGCTCATCCTCTGGCTCGGCGTACTGGTAGCCGCCGCTTCTTCCTCTATCATCCTCGTCCTCCTCTCTTTGGCCATGTCCTTGGTTTTGGTCGTAGCCATGGTCGTATCCTTGGCTCTGGTCGTAGCCGCGGTCGTATCCTTGGCTCTGGTCATAGCCGCGGTCGTATCCTTGGCTCTGGTCATAGCCATGGTCGTGTCCTTGGTTCTGGTCGTAGCCGCGGTCGTATCCTTGGTTCTGATCGTAGCCGCGATCGTATCCTTGGTTCTGGTTGTAGCCTTGGTTCTGGTCGTAGCCTCGATCGTAACCTTGGTTCTGGTCGTAGCCGCGTTCGTAACCTTGGTTCTGGTCGTAGCCCCTCTGCTCCTCCTCTGGCTCTCCGTATCCCCTTTCTCTCCTATCTTCCTCTGGCTCCTCGTGGTATCCCCTTCCATACTCTGACACATCAAAACTTTCTTCTTCATACCTGTAAGAAACGATTAGAATTGAACTAGTACACATGATTGTAACAGCGAGCTGTTCATGGAGAGCGATGCAGGAGAAAGGAGGAGGAACAATGAAATGTGTGTGTAAAGCAACAACAACAGACAAAGTCATACTGTCTCTTCTTGCGGCTGTGAGGTGTTTGGCTGTTCGGCAGGCTTGTTGAGACGTAAGCTGTCATAAGGGTAGGCCACAATTCTCTCCCCACCCTGGAAGTTTGCACCTAACACAAATGGATGGCTTTTCATCCAGGAGATTATGGCCTTGGTTTCCACAGCACACTGGAACAAAACCAGAAAGAATACCCTCATTGTTGTTTACAGACTAAACCACAACCTTTTGTTAAGGAACAAAGGATTTTATAGTAATAAAAACTGGTATATGAGGAGAGTATTTAGAAATATAATATATGTACTTCTGTCCTTTATGATTAGCTGGTTGGAAGACACAACAGTACCCCCTTCTTACCGAGCTGTTGGTCTCGAAGTGATCCGGTAAGGGCACGTGGTGATTGGGTGTGAGTTTGGGCACCAGGCCCTTATCTTCAGCATCCCACAGGACGCTATTGAGGTCGGGGAAGTTCTGGAAGATGTCGAAGCCTTCATCAGTGAAATGTCCCGTTTTCCATCCACTCAGCTCTGATCCCTGCGGGGGGGAGAATTTGGACAAGTGAGACATGGAGCCACATCACCCCTTACCACGACCCACAGTATGATTCACTGGCATTTCCTGTTTGTTCCTCTCTTTTGTTTGAAAACAAGTGGAAACACATGATTTTTGTTATGCTCATAATCACTGACCGCTTCAAATGCTTCCACATGTCCGTCGGGGTTAAGCGATGGCACCAGGTGGATGCGTATTCCCTCCACCAGCCGCTGGACTCTGGGGTTTCTGTCTTTGTGCTCTTTGCACAGATACTGCATGAGAAGCAGCAGCATCTCCCGACCCACTGCCTCGTTTCCGTGGAGACCTGCCGTGAAGCGCAACTCTGGCTCACCTGCAGAGACAACCGGACAAGACTAGTTGTTTGTCGCTTAACCATAATCTGCTGACTTCCACCTGGTGTTTATTTGGATTTACAGGAATCATCGGAGGTGCCATCGAAGCCCAAAAGTCCATAATTTCAAGCAAACAGCATTTAATAGTAAAAGAAATAATCGTAAGTATGCACGATAGGGCTTTTGTTTTCAGCCAATAGAGATTCAACAATCATATAAATGTCCTATTCATGCACCCCGACTCATATGAACACACTCCCACCTATTTCGTGCTCCGTGGGGTTGCCAGAGATGATCATGGCCATGATATCGAGTCCCTTGGAGCTGCGGCCCAGGCTGTAGATGCTGGTGATGTTGGGACACTCGCCGTTCACTGACTTCATAACCTGAGCAAGTGAGATGGTGGAAACAGTCAGTGTGCAAAGTATATCATTATATTTACACATTATTTATGATCAGCTGATGGCTACTGCTTTATACAGATCTGTCCCAGCAGCTAAACATCTCTGAAACATCTCGAAAGTGGTGAAATATGTGGGCGCCTTTTATTATAAACAGCGCTTCAGTGTGGAAAGGTCATGTTGCCCTCTGGTGGTTTCAAAGAACAAATTGTGAAGGAATGAGCCTACTGCGGGGGTTTTAATATCAGTTTGTATTAAAGTGGATTAAAGCAGTTTAATTGTTCCTGGGAAATTATTTTGTTTTCGTCTTTGGGGAAATAACTGAGGTATTTCCTGTGGAATGAGCCAGCAGACGTGCAGGAGGCCGTGTGTGAGGACACTCACTGAAACCATCTCTGAGTAGCTGTGATGCTTGAACTTTAGGTAATCTACTGGAGTCACTTCATTTTGCCTGTACTGAACATCCACTGGATCTGTGAAACAAAACAAAAAGCAACATGTATTATTCATGTTTTGTGTTTTAGTGTGTGTGTGTTCGTTTTCTTTAAGAATTCAAGGTAACAGGGGGTTGGGTTATTGGTATACAAATGGTCATCTTGTGGGTAAGAAGTATTTTTTTAATGTGTTCGAGGCTCACCGGGCTGGGGGCAGCCGAGGACCTCCAGCCTCATACACAGGGAGCCGTTCCAGCTCTGAGGGATGATTCGTATGTAGCGGGCCAGCACAGGCTCTGCCAGCTGGTTCAACACCGGAGTCTCCCTATCGCTGTTTCCAAAGAACAACTGGGCGAGAGAGGAGTGGGAGGAAGATGAGTCAGGGAAAGAAGAGGGAGACATTGTACACGGTTCCCAAAGAAAGAGCCATTCAATCATTTTCGATGAACTCACCCAGTCAGTGTATCCATCATGGATGGTGGTCCACTCTCTGCTGTCATTGCTGAAAGCGAGGAAGTAGGACATCACGTAGTCACTCCTGAAACGAGACAACGCGTGAGCAACATGTTGAATTTAGAAACAGAAAATAAAGTGTATCAGCCTGCGTGTTTGTGTCTTACTCGTTCATCGAGTTTCGTCCTTGTGTCACGACTCCTGTGAACTCCGTCTCCCTGCGAGCATCGATCTCAAACCAGTGGATCTTGTCCTCGGAGTTTGCACACCACGCTCCACCTCTCATGTTTTCTTCATCTTCTGAGCCCTGGGAACCACACAGACCACAACATGGAAGCGACAGTCTCAGCCATAACAGTATTTTTCCAACATGTGGCTGGTAGCTGGTGTTTAATTCAAGGCCTGGCAGCATGTAAGTGATAGCTGTACTGTATGTATGTAAGCGTTCAGACCACAGCAGGCCTGCTCTGTTGTGTACCTGCATGTTGAGGCGCGCCCTCTGAGGTGCAAAACCATACTGAGACATAGAGGAGGCTGTAAGCTGGTCTGGCTCGATCTTATGGGACTCCATCCCCAGGGGAGGACACTCTGCCAGAAAAGAATAAAATGATATGTTAATGGTATTAGCAAAAGCTTATGCAATGTTTTTTCCAGATCTGAACACACTTACTCTTTGGCTCTTTGAAGACACGTGGTCTGTTCCTGGCCCGCTCCTCTGCCTCCTTCAGCTTCTGCGCTCTCTCTGGCAGAAGTCAGAAAAACATTCTTAATAGCAAAATAAATTGCACCGTCTTGGCTGAATATCTTCTCTATCTTTCTCTGCCCAGAAATGATCTAGGAACTCAGCATAACTTTGAACATTTGAAATGCCAAAACTCCCCCAGGGCTGGAGTGCTGTAAAAACAAACAAGGATGTAGTGATTTCCCCCCCAGCCCACATGTGGTCTGATCAAACTCAGATCATCCTGACACTCCTATTGAGGAACAGTGCTGAATCCCTTCTATCCCTTATATCATTCTCACACACTGAGCTGTGTGGCACATTGACCTAATGCAGTTTATTGGTGGTGGTGCGGCTGCCAGAAGTCTTACTGACTGCGGATGTGAAACATGTTGCACGTTAACTCTCCTACTGTACCCACATGCACAAGTGAACAAACACATGAACCCATTGACCCACTTTTTTGTGCCTCTTTGAACCAAAGTGCTTCAAGCCGCCCAAACTCTTTTTTTAGCTAACAATGTTTTTCACCTTAAACCCAGATAGCAGTGAACCGTCTCCACAGGAAGTGCCCTATTGACACCAGTCCCGACCGTGTTGTATATCATCGTCTCCAGGCTCGCCTTAACCACCAGCTAACCTCGCTACACACAGCGGACACGTGGCGACAAAGTGTTGATGTGAATACTTTAAGGCTCTACATTGCGACATCCTCTGTCTGCTAATTCTCCCTCTTTGTCACTCACACTAATCCACATTCATTCTCAGTTGACCTCTCACTCTCTTGGATTCAGTTACAGCTCACAAGAGCTTTCTGAACTTCCTTTGAATAATCTCCATTTTGTTGTGGAGGGATGAACCTTTGTCCCTGCTGTGCAAGTTTAAGCAAGTACCAAAGGCCTGCTGACATCAACATGGTGGGAAGTCACATCTGCAGTACCTTAGAACAGAAATGTGATCCGAGGGAGGCAACACCTTATAGCTGTTATCCTGTTAGGACTTTTGCACTTAGGTCACAGGCCATGTTCTTTGATTTGTTTTCTGACAGGATTGTGCAGAGCGGTGTTGTGTAAGAGAGAGCGGGAGAAAAAAAGATTCACATCTGGGTTTTCTTACCTCTCTCTTCTCTCGCTCTTTCTTTTTCTGCTCTCTCTCTCTCCTTCTGCATCCATTTGTCGTCCGTCTCGTCTTCTTTCCTCCCTGGTGAAAATCAAGGATAATTGCATAGAAATACTTATAAATACAGCCGTGTGCAGCATGCATGTCTTTCTGGGGTTTTGCAAGACATTAAGAACTATAAACAGTAAAAATGTCAATGTTTATAAATCTGGGAAGTTATTGACTTGACTGTTATTTATCCCTTTTTCTTGCTCTCTGCTTTGTTGGCATGAAGTCTCACTGCAGCTTAACTAATGGATCTAATATAAAACATTCAGTATGGATATGTTTCAGTAGTGTGTGTGTGTGTGTGTGTGTGTGCACACATACTCATTCCGTATTCGTCGTAATCCTCATACCACGTCCCCTCGTAGGGAGCAGTGGCTGTGGGCTCCTCTGCGTAAAAAATATGAAAAAGAAACATCAAGTCCGACGACTCGTTAAATCAGTGACTACAACTGCTCTCTATTTGGATGCCACTGTGACGCCTACGACGTAATTAAGTTGTTAAATCTTTAATTTACATTTACAAGAATCATAACAGAGTGATCTGATGACAAGGGCTCTTTTTAACTCCACATCAAAACTAAGGAAAGTTTTGTTGACTCTGCGAACCCTCCCTCTCCTGTTTGAAAAGTAGGGCAGGTTTGCTCACAGACTCACTGTTATGTTATTCCCATGTGTTAAATTGCTCAGGATTTCTCATCTGCTGCCAGCCTAAAGGCACAGATGGAGTCTGCAGAGCGTTCTTACTAGTTAACTGCCGAATCAACATTTGGACTCGCGGGTGTTAATTGAATTTGTGGCGTGTTTGAGAGACAGCAGTTACCTGGAAGAGTTTCGACTTTGATTTCAGGGCCGACTTCTGAACCATCAGGGAAGGGAAGATTCTCCGGCACCTCAACTGCAGGAGTGCAACAAGTAGAACATTATTAAAAAGGTAAAACATAGGGATTATTCAAGTGTCATTAGCAGACTGAGAAACAGGAGAAGGCGACAGAAAAAAGGACGGGCGAGTAGGAGTGAATCAATGGAAATGTCTGGAGACTGGAGGTACGGTACTGTATGCTGGAAACACAGAGTAATAAGAACATGTGTCCGGTCCAGTTGAGTGTCACGGAGCCACATGACACACTGTTTCCTACATCCGAGCAGGAAAAAACGAGTTACTGCTGACTTTAGGTGGACTGTGGCTGGAAGAGATAGTGACCATCGTAAAAGTTTTCAACATGAAGTCTGTAAATTTAGATCTGATGATTGTACCATCTTGGAGTTTGGAAGTTAAGTTTTTAAAACGGGTCATTATCAGAAGCCTGAAGAAAGTATTGGAAGATATCAGACAGTGGATGTTATCACAGGCACATAAAACATAAGAAGTGTATTATACATGTGTAGTTTAAGTGTCCCTTGGTCTAAATATTGTTTTTCCCATTTGTTCAGTGTAAAAATTCCAGTTTGTATTAGGAATTACAAGTTGTTGCTATTTATACGAAATGATTCAAAATCAAGCCAGTCTCAACAACAGAGAGTGAGTCATAATACATTCAAATCTTTAGCTGTGATTCATTCAAGTTGTTTAAAAAGCATTGTGAGCTTCTTGCAAATTAACCCAGAATGCATTGTTTTGGGTTCTAATTATCTGGAGAGCCATCTTTTTTGGAATCTGTGTAATGTGTTTTTTGTTGTTTTGTCTCAGATGAGTCACGTCGGCTTCTCTCTGATCAAAATTAAAACAATGCTGTCCACCATCGAGATCCGCTTAAATCACTCCTCGCAACACATTTCAGACACAGATTTGGCTGAAGCTGTTAGCAACACAGTAAAAGCAGCAGTGATGAGGCGCATGAAGGAATCAAACCTGAAACTGCTCATGAAAAATAAATTCCAATTGCACAATTAAGTTAGACAACTCTTGGCAATAAAAGTAAATAGTTGTTGGCTCAACATTATCTCTTAAATGTGTCTACTTTAAGGTTCTTAACAGCAATGAATCCCGAAGATCAATGCAACAATAAGGGTCCCATGGGATCATCTCAGCTTATTAATGTGTGACAAACATAGACGGTATAGTAGACATAGTCACCGCGTCACCTATTGGTTTGTAGACTTGGGTTTTGAAGCCTCGAATTTAGCATTTTGGCCTTCGCCATCTTGTTTTTTTGGAACCAGAAGTGACACAAGAAGGTGGAGCTCAGCACAACCGAATGCTGAACAAGACATTTTTAGGCAACCAAAATGTTACAATTAACTTTCATGAAGTGAAAAAGTTAAAGATCTAAGATGAAAACACGGACAACAACCAAACTGGACAACACCGTGGTAGCGACATGTCAATCACAAGGTAGCCCCGCCCTAAAGCATACCCTGCTTTATCGTCTGTTTTACTCTGAATGGGACTTTCATTTAAAAAATGATGCTGTATTGAAGAAGACTTGAAAGAAGCGATGAGAACATAAACTCATCAGGAAAATGTTGAGAAGTAGGATAATTTTCTCATAGACTTCTATACAACCGGACTTCTTTTGCCACCAGAGGAGTCGCCCCCTGCTGGCTTTTAGAAAGAATGCAGGTTCGAGGCACTTCCACATCAGCCTCAGTCCTCAGACCCGGAGGTTGCCGCTTGGTGACAAACTGTCACAGCACAAACGTCCTCAATCAAAACAAAGACAGGAAGTCAGACTTACCGTCCCAGTAGTCGGTGTCATCTGTCCCGGCCTTCCTATCCACCCCAGGGGCAGGGGGCGTTGTGTCCACCTCTTTCCAGTAGCTGTCATAGTTGTCAGTCACAGGAGCGTATGGTTCTTTATCGTCTGGTGTCCAGTAGTCGTCGTAGGCGTCAGGTGCTGGAGTAGAAGGATCTTTCTCATCAGGTTTCCAGAAGTCATCGTAGGCGTCAGGCGCTGGAGTGTACAGCTCATTTTCCTCTGGTTTCCAGTAGTCATCATAGACGTCTGTCACTGGAGCAGCTGGCTGTTCCTCCTCTGGCTTCCAGTCGTCATATGTAAGATCTGGTATCGGAGTCTCGGGCTCGGGCTCAGGCTCGGGCTCAGGCTCAAGCTCGAGCTCAGGCTCAGGCGTGGATGGTGTGAGCTCGGCCTCCCAGTAGTCATCGTCCGGTTTCCAGTAATCATCGTCTGACAGAGAAACAGATTGTAGACTCAGATGTCTGGACGAGACAGTTTGCATGGTTCTCAAGTTTATATTTATAGATTCATTTATTTTACGCTGTTTTTGCTTTTTAAACGGTGACTGATCTACAAACAAATAAGACTTTCTATCTAGAAATATCATACAGCAACTGTTATTGGAAGAAGACTGGAGCAAGCAGCTAAACATGTTAGTTTGTTCTTGTTCACGTTGAAACAAAATTACCTTTCAAGACAAGCTTTCAGGAAAGTTTGATTATGATTTTCAGAACAAGTGGAGGGATGTGTTGTTTTTTCTTTTTGCTGAGGTAGTGCGACTTTTCTTTTTAAATCATCCCATGTTTTTTGGGTGATATAACTAATTTATCAGACAACACTCAGCTCCCTCTGGAGACACGAAATCGCTTTAAGACCCATAAACAGACCTTGATGTTTAAAATGGGTGGAGTTCCCCTTTAAATTGTTCAAGCTGTGTCTTTTTCTTTATTAATGCTGGAAGGAGTACTAACCCAGTACTATGTTTATGAAGGAGGGTGTTGCAGTCATGGGTAGGGTCCAAATGAAATATTAATAATGATGTGGATGGTTTTGCAAATCTAAGATAAGATAAACCTTTATTGATCTCCTCCAGGGAAACAAACAATTTATAGAGTATAAGATTTACTCCTTTTCTACCAAATTAATTTCTGCACAGTCGCTAAGTGTGTGTGACTCACCAACATCAGGATAGACATAGTCAGTGAATGGCTCCGGTTCAGTAGGTGGTTCAGTCGGGATCGCTGGTGGCAGCAGACAGACACAAGGTCAACAACATCCATCAAGTTATTCAAGTACAAATGTGTCTCTCTGCTCTGCTCTGTCCTCACCTGTGGTGGTTGGCGGTAGAGTTGTGGTTGTTGTCTGCCGGTCCTTCTTCTTTCCCTTCTTGTCAGTTTTGGGCTTTTTGGTGGCATTGGGGTCCTTTGGCTCTTTCTTCTTCTTCTTGTCCTTTTTCTTCTTTTTGCCTTCTTCTGGTTCTCTCCTCACTCTGCTCAAAATACCTGGAAGAGGCAAGTAAAGCAAGAGAAGAGAGAGGTTTGGTCAGAATCAAATTAAGCACACAGCACTGATCAGAATAAGTATTAATGCATAAATCCCATACCACCAGCCCAATCAATCTCCTGAACTGAATTTAAAATGAACCCTCATTTCTTAACAGGTCAACATCTGCCAATACAAGATGCCAAATCATTAATCAATGAAAGCACAGTCAGACTGAGTACTGAAGTAAAAGCTAATGCAACACTTTGTTTGTATCCTTTATGAGCAATGTTAGAACTGAATTTTGCAATGTCAAAACACAACGCTGCCAGGGAAAATCCAGACAGCCAGATGAATTTCAGTGGTTGCTTCAGGTCCATCAGTATTTCCTTCTGAGGTTGTCTGAAGTTTTGAGGTACTTTTATGGAAAACACTTCTCTCTCTTTCCGTTAGTTGTGCTTCATTAACCACACTTCAGATTTAATGACACATAAACATATCACTATCACTTACGCAACGCAGCATAAACTCATCACTGAAACCCATTGAAGAGCTAGTGTGGGCTGATGTGTATTACAGTTGAAGCTTAGTTAGAAAGCTCCAGAAGTCCTCCATATCTGTTCCTCCAGCGTGAATGTGCAGCAGAGTCAGCATTAATCATACAGGGTTATAGGAAGTATGTGGTGGCAGTGGAAAAGGTCAGTCAGTGTTATAAAGAACTGTCTACAAGATGCTTCACAGAGTGTCTTCTTCACTTGTCTGGTATGTGAGGCGAAAAAAAATCTATGGTATCTATAATTTAAATCATCTGCGGTGGAGAAGTACATGATAACTGAGTACCTGGACTTCCTCATGCCTGTTGAAGCTGTCAGACACTCAACTAGTGTGCATTTGTGTCTGCTCTTCAATATTACGTTGGAGCTCAGACCATACCTGACCCATGTCTGTGTAACATATTTGTAATTTCTTTAGTTAAAATTTGAATCTTCTACACTCACCTGCTCGTTCAGCCTCCTCTGTGTCTCTTTTGTCCTTGTTGCTGCTCCCCAGTGGGTGTGGGTCCACTGCAAGTCCTTGCTCACTCTCTGGGTTATCCAGGGACTCGTCTCGGAGCTGAGCCCCTGCCTGCTTCTCTGCCTCAATCTGCCGGAGAGAAACTATCCCCCCAGCGCTCTCCCCTCCTCTGGGGACCAGCAGGCAGCACAGGGCCAGCAGAGCCACAGACACAACCACAGTCTGGCTCTTCATACCTGCTGCTCTTCCAACTGCAGAATCCTTTGGTTTGGAGTTTTTGACTTTTCAGCCGTCTCAATGCTCAATCCAACCTCGTCCACCAGAAGAATTCTTTTTCACCCTTTCCTCCCCTGTGTCCTTGCAATGTGATCCACACTTTTACTACAGCAGGGAAATTTCTGAAGCTCCACACACAGCCACAATGTCAACCAGGCTCAGACTGGACTAGACGGAGATGGAGTGGGAGGGGGGTAGGGATATGCAAGGAGGTGGGTTATAGTGAGAGACTGAGAGAGAGCGAGAGAGAGAGAGAGAGAGAGAGAGAGAGAGGGAGAGAGAGAGAGAGAGAGAGAGAGAGAGAGGGAGAGAGAGAGATACAGAGCAAAGCAGCAATCCAGTCAAATGAATAGACTAGGTTCCTAATTGCCCTGCTGCTAGGGTCAGCTGCAAAAACAGCACAAGGCCAGAGGATCCCCCCCTTCACCTGGCTGACGAGTCAGAACAGGTGCAGGGCTCAGACAGGAGACGGGGGGGGGGGGGAGGATGAGGGAGGGCACGTGAGGCCTTTATACTACAGGGCTTGCACCTCCTGGGTTGGAGAAAGAAGCCAGCTTCTTTTTCTTCTGCAGCTCCTATTGAATTCCTCTGCAGAGAGCTTTAACCCTGCAGACTCACAACAGAGCAGAACAGGAGAAGAGAGGGGCGACTCTGAGGACATTGAATTCCACAACAGGAGGCGGAGGAAGGGGAGGAAGGGGAAAAACGGGGAGGATAGGGACTTTGTGTGTATTAACAAAACCAAACACCACTGATCAACAGAGAGAGGAATTCAAAGAAAACGAAAACAGAACATAAATTCTTCTTCAGTCCAGGACTTGTTTTGGTTGGGAAGGGATCTTTAGTTTCCGTCTCCTCTCTTTTCTCCTTTCTAGAGAAAAAGTAATGATCCTGCAAGGGGGGCCATGGAGGAGCGCACACACACAGGATGGGGGAATTGTTTGAGCAGATGACAGAATAATAACCTTTTAAGATTTGAGTGTTTTCTTTGCCATCCCCCCATCCTCCTCCTCTGTTCACCATTTGGAAGGCCTGTCAGGGCCTTCAGATGAAGGATGTGTAGCATAGTTTACCACCAGTCTAGTCAATGTATATATTCTAGTCCTCTCAGGTAATGCAGAGCAGTTTGTTCCCAATGAGGAATACGATATATAAATATTGGGCCTGAAATGAAACTCCAGGTGCAGATGTTAGACGGACATTTTTAGTGACATCCAAATTCTCAACAAAATCTGACATATAAGCATTACAATTAAAGTAAGGAAGTAGTAATGTCAGTGGAAAAAGGTGTCATGTTCCCCCACAGATATTCCTACAAAATGCAATGACCTCAGCTCAAGGTTTTGCCTCAATCGTCACCTGCCCACTTCCATGAGAGGAGATTTATTATCCAGAAATGCCTGATGTTTGAATAAAGCAGTGCAATAAAAACACTGCACAGCCCACTGAAGTCCGTCATAAAGTTTTCAAACTGAGACTAGACAGACACACACAATGGCACACACACTTCCTTAAGTAATTTACTCCACACACTCTCCGATTATTAAGCCTAAAAAACTGAATTGCATTAAACTGTGGTGGATATGATTTTAAGAAAACTGTAGTGCAACATGCAATAATATCTATGGAGGACGTGACTAAGGCTGTGAAGAATGCGGCAGATAATTCAGACTACAGTAAGGTCAAGCAGAGGCCTTTTCAACTGGCAAGGATACAAACACACACTGGGGAGCTAGCTGGAAAATGGTTTTTTTCATCCAAGCTATTTCACAATGCAGACAGACATCTGCAGGGCCAATGCCTGCCTTGAGTAATAAAGGCCAATGAGAGCATGGAAAACAACATGTGAATCACTTAAATTACTTACTCATAAAACATGAATTAGAAGAAAACCAGAGCAGCTACTCTGATAGTAAATCCTTAATGTCTTACCAAGTGATGGAAGAGTGTGAAATGTTGAGAACTTGTACTTTACTTATGATGCCATTTATACCTACTTCTGCTTCACCACATTTTATAGGCAAATATTATTCTATTCTATTATACTTGTCTTTATTTACTACAGCTGTAGCTATTAGTTACTTTACAGATTATTTTATGAAGTAACGTATGTGATCAGTTTATCAAATACAAAACACTGTTAACAGATTAACTAACGTTAGCCAACAAGCTAGCAAATATTAGCTACGTTTCCGACAGCTAGCTTACATTAAAGCAGGGCTATGTGACTTTTGTAATAATAAATAACACATTTTTCCTTTTAAAAATGTATATTTGAAGTGATATGAAGCAATACAACACAGCCTCGCTCAATTCAGTATAAGAATACAGGAATTTTCATCCTTAATTGTCAGTAGCCTAGCTAGCATACAGTAACAGTTGGCTAGCAGCAAGTGTTGCTAACTTTTGTGAACAACAACAACTGGCTAAAGTGGCAATTACAAGATAACAATAAATGCTGCAATAAAAATAAGTGGCATAAGAGATTCATAGAGATTCATAAGTAATGTCAGTTATAGCAATATCTATCTAAAGCTAGCTAACATTAGATATTTGATAAGTAACTTGTAATAGATACATAGCCTATACAGTAGCCTATGTAGTGAGCAGTGGAGCAAATAATACGTTACTTTATTATTCACACCACTAATATACAATACCTACTATCAGGGGCCATTCTGCTTGCATAATCAGTACTTTTACTATAAATACTTATATTTTGCTGCTAAAATTTCCATTAATTTACTTAGATCCAATTTTGAATAGATTCCTTTGACATGTAATGTGTTTTTACGGCTCATACATGCATTTAATTAAAGAATCTCAACACTTCTTTCCCCATTGTACACAATAATGGTAGTGTGTGGTAGATTTAGGCAAAAAATACAAAACAATTCCAATCCAGGATCTGTCAGAGATAACTCCTGACCTTTCATGTCACTCACATGGTGATTACTGTTCAGACAAGAATAAGTGGCGGTGACCTTCTTGAGAAGCTTGAGCATAATGTTTCAGAAAAACCCCATGGATGGATAATTACAAAGAGAAGATGAGCATTTGAGGCCTCAAATTAACTTATGACAACTGTTCACACTGGCCACACTTTGCACTAGGCATGGAACGATATGAACATTTAATGTCCTGAACATCCTGATCAAAAATAATTGCGATTCATGAAATTATTAAATCCCTTTACCTTACATTTAGTTAAGAAATATTTGCATTGCATCACAGATAGGAGACACCTTTTTTGTTTTTAGGAATATCCTTTTTAAGTAAAAAACAAACAATCTTAAATAAGGTAATCATAAATTATTAGGTCTCCCTGCATAAATAAAGGATACATTAAGGAAATAAATATCCACATTGTATTGTCTCTTAAAAATCAGGCTCTATTCTCATTTCTCTACCTTTATTGTGACAAAACAGCTTCAAGTCACTCAATCAAGTTATTGTGAGTGTTTTTATTGCATGTCACTCACATGGTGATTACTGCTCAGGCATTATATCAGACTGCGTGGAAGTCGCTTTCTCCAAGAAGCTTGAGCGTAGTGTTTCAGAAAAGACACCATGGATGATAATCAAAAGAAAAGATGAGTATTTGAGGCCTTAAATGAACTTACATAAAACAACTGTTCACACTTTGCATATAATTGCAATGCAGACAATAGAAACCAGCACATTTTTGCTGACTTGAGTTTTAATGGATCTGACATCACTTTTATTTTGCGTCTGTGAATTCTTATAAGGCAACAAAAGCAGAGCAGCATACATTAAGTTTAGGGTCTGTGCACACAGCCTCGAGCTGAGCGCCGTCAGCATCTACTGAGCAGGAAACAATGACATCAGAGAGGGAGAGGAAGAGAGTTGGGGGAGGGAAGTGTGCGAGAGAGAGAGAGAGAGAGTAAGAAATGCTGTATTCCAGCAGGCTCACTAGGTACAAATGGAAACAGATTCATAAAACTCCATCCCGCTCTTTTCTCTTCACTCTCACTGAGCATGTGGACACTTAACCAGCAGGATATCCGACACATATTTGAAGTCTGTGTATTACATTATTTACCCTTGAATGGGTTCCTGAGTGATATAATTGCAGTTGTGTCTTGTATTTGTCCTTATCTCTCCAAAGCACGCTAATACAAGCACAGGCAGCACGGCAAACTATTAGCAGATATGAAAAATCGCTTATGGAACTGTGAATTCGACACAGATTAGTGATAAAAAAGGTTGGCTGAAATATCTTTCCACCCTGTGTGTGCTGTGATTCAGCAGGTCCACCACAGCCCAGTCATCTGGCTGTGTGGGACCGGAGCCACATGTCTGATTAAGCACAGATGTAGAAGCACGCAGCAGCACTAAGATTCCTTTGGAGGCATCCCAACTCGATTGACCCAGGACCAAAATCCCCCTCTCTATGAACATTGTACAGCAGTGGCCCTGTATTATGGCCACGCAAGGGAGGAAAACTTACTAGAATGTCCTGTTAAATATGCTTCAATGACGTCTGATAGGGTAATGGGTTTCCCTGATGAAACACAAAGCACAGACTGAGGAACCTTGAACTGTGGCTGAGACTTTACACAGCTTGCCAATACGTGGTTCTCTGCCCTAATGATGAAGCAGAAGAGGAACCTATGAGGTTCACTTCAAACTAAACAACCAAAAGGAGACTAAATAAGGATTAGGTTTAAATTTCACAGGCGTTAACGGAGACTGCTTTGAACGCTAAAGCACTGACTAATAGTTTAAAGTGTGTTGTGAAGTGGAAATCAAACTTTAGCGTCTGCCACTGAACAGACTAGGGTTTGCTTTAGTTTATTAGTGTAGACGAGGGTATTTTGTAGTTCTATGATACATAAAACACCCTGTGAATAATGTAGCACCTGTAGACTGTATTATGCATTATTATTATGTAGCTGTGGTTCTTTTAGTTGCACATCTATCAAAGGGTGCGCTCTAGTGGCTGAATTACAGAAAAGCTACAGGAAAGCTGAAGGCCCTTTACAAACCATAGCTGTGTCTCAATTCAAATATAATAATGTTTAAGCAATCAGAAATGTTCAACAAAGAGTTGAAACAGAAGTTGATCGATTTGTGTCGATGGAAAGAAAATTAATCTGCTACAATTTTGACAAACAATGAATCATTTCAGTTGTTTAATCAGGCAGACATGAAATTATTTGCCGGTATTTTTATATATAAATATAAATTTATTTTTATATATAAATATATACATTTATTTTTATATATATATATATATTTTTTTTTATATTAATTAATTAATATATATATATTTTATATTAATTAATATATATATATATATATATATATATATATATATATATATATATATATATATATATGTACAATTAGTACGTAGGGAGACAGCACATGTCAGCACACATATTCATTAGATGCAATAGAAAGTCACAAAAGGTCCACAGAGAAAATATATTAGTTTTTAAACAGCATTTATTTAGCTTTCTCCATACAATACATTTAATGTACAACAGCACATACTGTATTCTGAATTAACTCTCAGTATAAAATAGGGCTTCTACAATCAAGGTACAGTCATAAAATGCTCTGAGGGACAGGACGACGACGGCAACAGTAAAACACCTTCATATAAAGCGCAGGATATTAAGAGAAGTGATTGTATTTGCTGAGCTGCTGCTGTAGAAGCAGAACTTCCCACCACACCTCTCAGAGCATCCGACATCCTGCAAGAACCCGTTTTTCCCCCGTTCTTTTCTCTTGGTTCTGGTTTCACAACTGAGGAGATTCCAAACGATGATCAACGCATACGAATATGATCTATTACAACCGCTGAAAATATAACTTTTGGTAATATGAGAGGATAAATCAGGCCTCGTTTAGATACTGAATATATACCAAGGTCAAAGCATACACCGTATTATGACTGCTAATCAAGCCTATATCTTTACAATCACATATTGAAACAGTTTGTGACTGTAGCTGTAAAGACTGGATGGTTTCTGAGTGTCTTCCGGACATCAAACACTTAAAACACAGCAAAAGTATACTGTACTATCACTGAAGCCACAAGAAACCCAGCTTATTTCAAACATGGTAAACATCAGCCAATTATAGATCATTTCAAAAAGGATGTTATCATCTGCAGATGAGCGCGTGTGGGCCTATATAGAGTCTATAAATGTGTCTTTAAATAGAATACACATAACATTGACCAGCTTTTCTGTTAGTTTGCTATTACGTAGTGCTTCAGGTGTTGAATATACATTATATAACATGTCCAATTGGTATGAGAGAAGGCCTAGGTACAAGGAAACATAAAAAGATAGAGTCTGACTGAGAGGCCAAACAAACATCAGGAGAGAGAAAGGAGAGATTTGTCTCAAGTCTTGAGGTAAGCAATGTGTTTCAGTATAATGCCCTACAGACAATCATACAGTTACAATCATTAATTCTCTATATACAAACTTCCTGATTTACATACACTGTACTTCTCCTCAGTTTAAAATTTAATAAAAACTAAATGTGAGATCATATCCGTGGTGCAATATTTGTATTTATTTTTAAGAGGAAGGAGGGGAGTCGGACTTCACGAAGCCTGTTTAATGAGGTGGGCGATAATGAACGTTATGGCTATTGAAGATGGCCTGTTTCCTCTTGCATACATCACACATACTATCAAATATCTACAACAGTGCAAATTTTTCCTGTTCGATCAACACACTCGCAAACAATTGGCGAAACTACATCAGCTCATTTTTTTTTTAAGTTATATGGTGGAGAACGGAGATGGCAAAAGTACGACTATCTGAGTGGATGATAGTGTATTTTCATGTATGTATCCATTAGGCCTGCATGTCTTGGGGGGGGGGGGGGGGGTCACATCAACTCTGTTTACTGCGTTACATGAATGGAGGAAGTCTACTGTGGCACGGTGGCTCAAATGAAAAAAAATAAAAAAACAGCGATCTACTCCACATGGCTCCACTGGACGTAGGCACCGTTTTTACTGTTACCTTCTTAGAAGACAAGGTGGAGCTCAATGACACGTCAAGCCTATGCCCCAAACAACTCTCAGAAACATACGCTGCGCCACCTAAATGTGTGTCTACCGAAGGAGGCTTAATGCAAATACGTAATAAATGTGCTATAGTAGTAACAGTTTGCGCACTCATTGACACTACGGACTGTAACTGAGACATGACATCAACAAGCTTTACGAAGAGGAGGAGGCTATAGGATGCTACAGTACTAGTGCTACCTGAACATGCTACAGATTGAGACTACAACGATGGGAGGCGGTTTCACATTAGCACAAAGCAGGAACCAGCTTTGCTGAGGAGCTCTACCCATCCCAGGCCACAGAGCCGCCGACTCCAGCTGTGTTCAAAACCAACATCTGTTTCTTTAAAAAGCAAACCAAAGAATGTGTTCTTTGTTTTCCGAATAAATCTCGCCCTCAGAAAATGTTATGTACCATTTTTTTAAATGACAAAAGTACCGTCTTTGCAGCTTGATGGATCAAGTACTTAGTAAAGCTGGCTTATTGTGTGCAGAGGAAAGCACCCCATCTGTAGTCAGTTCCTGTCATACCACACACACACACACACACACACACACACACACACACACACACACGCACAAAACCCTGAAGTTAGGAACGATTTCTATCGTCACACAGCACTATCGTTTTGATTATCATTGAGTGAGAGCTGGGATTGCATACTGTACCATACATCTCCTAGGAGAGGCACCCTTCATCAATATCAGCTCATTCATTTCAGATCACACACAAGCTTGCACACAAACTTGCACACACACACACACACACACACACACACTGGAATACATTTTTAACTGGTCAAAAAAAATTACAATCACATGCTTTATAACGGAATGTAGAGAAAGCTCATACCAGACCTTCGACTTCAGCCGGGACCAAGACAAGCACAAAGACTCTGTTACGAAGTGTCTCCTTGGCTTTAACCACGAGAAGACTCTCAGACGTTCTGGTGGAATTTAACTATTAAAAAAAAAAAAACCTCAGCCATCAAGTTTCATAACAAAGTTCTGTGGTGCTTGAACATAACTGTGAAGTTATGACAGCTGTCCCTTCAGAAAGGACTAAAATAGTTATTTTTTAAAATTATTTAAAATATATTCCCCCATATTAAGTGGGGGCTCTGGACCTAGTCTATCAGACCCCTGGCAACAGACACCATGAGTACACCTACAACTGGCTATACCACCACATCTCTTACACGACGTGTATGTCATTCACGCTCTAATAGCGAATGCAACGTGATCGGACCTTTAAAAAGCAAGCTGCGTTCAAAGTCTACTGTGTGACATATTTGAGAAACTGGCAATTTCTGCTCCCCGCTCAAAAGATTCTGTAACCTCCCCGGGGGTTTTCTATCTGCCGCTCTCCCCTCACGCTGAGAGAAGAAACCTGATTCTGTTTGCTCTGCAGCAGGGCTCGAAACCGGTTCAACTCTCTCTTATCACCATAAAGTTAACGGAGCGTTTAACTGTATGTATTATGAGCCGTTAGCATGCTCGTGCGATGGAGCTGTATCTCGGAGCGTGAGAGAGAACGCCAAGCCTGTTAAGAAGCCGCTCGATCTAATGCTCCCCCCTCTGCAATGTTAACATACCCTGACTGTGAGACCCCAAGGGACACAAGTGTGTACGTTTTGGACTCCTAGGCAGGTAGAGTTCAACCACAAGAATTTGGCAGCTATCAATTTGGCTACTAAATCCACATAAAAATGCAAACAATCACTTTGTGTTTCTGACCTGCTCGTTATATTTGACTGTTCTATGTTCTCGGTTTAAAACTAAATAAATTAATCATTAATAACAAAAGAAATCAAATATAACTCTGAAAGCTTAATCTGATCAAAGTGCAGCACCCCAGCGTCAGTGGAAGGAGTAGAAGTGTTTGAATAGGTTCAGATAGTCCTAGTTCGGGGACTGATGGGGTTCTAGCTCTCTGAGAGTAAGCCACTCGCACATACCGTGATAGATATACTCACAAACAGGATTGCTCACACACGCACACACTCACACAGAGTCTAGCTTAGATGAGTCTGGCCTCTCCCTCCATGTCTGGCGGTAGATCACACACTCCTGTGAAGTGCATGTCCTTTCCCTTGCTTCCCTGTCCCATCCTGGCTCTGGCCCCCAGGCTGGGAGAGGGCTGTTGGGCCTGAGGGTCTGGTGACGTCCCACGGGGAATTCCACCTGCACGCCTCTCTTTCAGGAAGACCTCTAGTCGGCGCAGCATCTGCTTGGGGTTCTTTTTGGCAAACAGCTCCACTTCTGAAGGGTTGGAAAAGAGAGAAATTGTGGGACTCATGCCGGGATGACAATCTGTGTTTAACTGTGCTCCTGCAAACTGAGTCCCATTTTAAAAAACGGGAGAAGCTAGGCTGGAGGGAGCTTCATATTTAACTCCCTGGAAGAAGAGATCTGGTATCTCGCCTCTCATTTAACGTTCAGCCGGATTAAAAAGTGGTTGATTAGTTAAGAGAGTTAGCAAAAAGCAGGGAAACAACATGTACAGTTAAAAGAACATTCCAAAGAACAGTAGTACTCCTATAGCATTGTTGGACTCATGAAGGACAGTTCAAAAATAAATAAATAAATAAAAATCGATGCTGCAGAACCAGAGAAATAGTCTTTTACATTTCACACATTCTTCTTATTTGTTTAAATGATGCAACTGGACCGGGTGTACTATGCTAGTAGTGACTAATGCAGCCTCGATCTGAGAGCCTCAAACAGAGATGAGGAGCCGACTACAGAGTGTTACGCTCACTCCTTTCTAACTCCACACCCACAGATTATTTTATTTTTCAAACTTGTAGTAGTGTCCAGACCCAACGAACACCGACTCTATCGCTTGAGGCAATTTATCTGATTTAAGGCAGATCCTTAATGCTTTATATAACCGTTTTCACATAAGCACCAATTGTACCTTACCCCCCCAAGGTATACTTGGTGGAGTGCCCATTTATTGATGCATTATCATATAAGAAAAAGGTGAAACTCTAATACATGCAACACTTTCACCACAATGCATCTGCAACAGAACGATAGAGCTCGTGATTACGAGCATGATTTCAAAGTGCTTAGTAAGAGTAGAAACCATAAACCATCTCTTTACCTTTTAGTACAAAGCCAGAGTCCATGATGGTCTTCTGTTGGGTCTTCCACAGTTGGTACAGGTGCAGATACGTGGCAACGTAGAACTCATTTAGCACACCGACCACTTGCTGACGACGATTGCACTCCCTGGCGTGACCAAAGACAGAGCATTGGTGAGGAGGTACTGTGTGACAAATAAGACAGCAAGCCACAAAGATACTGAAGAAGATGCAGTAACACAACAAACTGAGCATCAGTGACTCACTTGGACAAGGCTTCCTCTCGGAGTACTTGCAGAGCGATGCGGGTCATGTTGATTGACATCACACTGAATGGAAAGTTCTAAACCAGAGAAAATACACAAGGAAATGTAAGTCCACACAGAGTACCGACAGAGGCTACAAGAGCAAGGCCTGAAACAAGCTTGTCTTGTAGGCGTCTTTATTGAACCCTGAGTTCCCTCTGCAGGGAGGACAAAGGTCAGGGTCAGCTACACAGCAACACGCCTGGAGTGGGAGGTGCTTCTGTGTCTCTGGAGGATTATTGAAATCTGATCCCAGAATAAAAACACACATGCCTGCATGCACACATTAGCCGACTCTGGCAGAAATGCCTTTTAGTCGTTTGTGAGATGGTGATACCTGTGTCGGGTGTTGTGATAACTTGTAGATGTCTCTAGCCAACGGTAGAGTCTCCGGGTCCATCACAAAGTACAGCGTGTGCATCAGTCCCAGGAAACCAGTGCCACGTAGGTCAGTGGCCGGGTCTGTACCTGCAGTACAGAAACAGCACATTGAGTCATGGCGTTCCCTTTCAATTCATGAATGCATCAAAATTCCATATGTTACATTGACCTTTGCTCATGAAGCTATTACATTGTGATATGAAAGAGCAGTTCACTACAGTGTACTACCGCTCCAGAATTATGAGCGACGCTGCTCAAGTTTCATTAATATCCTCTGCTCTCCTGTTTCATTGTCCACGCACACACACACACACACACACACACACACACACGAAACACACAGCGGAGCAGAGAGGCAGGTGAAGTGAAGATAAGTTGCCGGGTAGTGACCGAGACGCTAACGTGCAGATGTGCTGAGCTAAAAGAGAATATTTAGTTCAAACTGATCGGTTTGCCCTCTTTGTGCTGTGAACTTTACTCAAGTGACGTAAAGGAGCGCCTGTGCACGGCACTGGAGTGCAGGAAACACCACGAACATCCACAGACTTGAAGCACTGTGTCTATAGAGAGGGAGGGTGCAGGCGTCTTACCCTGAAAGCCGATGTTTTCCCAGTGCGTCCCAAAGCGAGGACAGTCCAGCCTGCTGCCAATCAGCCTCTTATAAATGGTCTGGAGGACGCGCATGTGGACTGTTTGACTGTTGTCCACATGGCCTATAGAAAACAAACAAACACACACAAACATGCAGGAGTGAAAATATGTGGTTTATTAGAAACACTGTGTTCATTTTTTCCATGACTAAGACGAGTCGTTAAACTAACGGTGACTATATCAACATGCGAAGAAAAAGAAAAGACACACTATAAGAGACAGAGCCGTTCTGTTTACTGTGCTGCCTGTGCGTGCCATATCAGGACTACAGCGGCAATACGGCTTGGGAGAAAGACCCAAGGTGATGTTTTGGCTAGACCAGATGAGCTGAAATGTTCAATATAATCTGAAGACAAAAAAAAAAAGACGACTAAAATGTATTTTATTGACTTAAACTCATCTAAGCCTTGACAAAAAAAAAACAGGATGAGGTTGACGAAATAGATAAAAACTAACAAGGACATTTGACACAGGACTAAGACTAAATAAAATGAACCACACATGAGTTTCAGACACGGCGGGATGATAACACAAACATGCCCAGCAGACACTCACACTGTGCGATGGCAAAGACCAGATCCCTCTCCTCCAGGAGCTCCCTGTGCAGCCGCGGAGGTCCGAAGAGGAAGTGTGTGATCGCGGCCAGACCCGTCCTGCGAATGGTTGGCTGGATGTTCTTCTGCGGACGGAGATGGGAGCAGAAAATAAAACACCTCTTTGAATTTGTAATGAAGAGCTGTCAACACAATATTTATATCCTAATGACTAAACAAGAGTAGCGCAATTTCAATCCACTGAGTTTGACTATTTTTGTCTGGATGTACAGTATGTTCCAGCAGTTCCCGTCCCATTCCTGTGGAGCTTTTATTGTGAAAGTGTCAATCTCAAAGTGTGCATCTAACAAAACAATGTTTCACTGATGAATGTAAATTGCGTTTGTTCCAACTAACGGCTTCTCCTGCTCCGAGTTCGCCATAATTGAAATATCAATTTCTATTTGCGCATTTGGGCTCTGCAGCGTTTCTTACCAGCAAGTCCCCGAGGTCTGTGGTCTGGAAGTACTGCAAGGCTTCATTGAAGGAGATGAGCGGGGTCGGGTTCGAGTCCTCAGTGAGAGCTGGGGGATATTACATACTTCTTTAGAACAGCAACTTACAGTCAAAAGATCATCATCTTAATGCAAACAGGTGAAACAGCGAGCTGCATCCGACCTGGTTGGATGTTCTCCAGAGCCTCCCACTCCTGTCTGGCCTTTTCCAACTCCACATTTTCCTCTGTAGAGATCATTTAAAAAATAAACAAGGTAAGAAAACAAACTAATACACCCAATTGTGTTCCACTCTCACACACACACACACTTCCCCAGAAGCAACTGATGAGAGAGGGGATGAGCATCTTCTCAGCCAATCAGCTATGGTGCATTTGGCTGACACCCATCCAGTTCATCCAGTCATAAATCCTTTCTGTCTACCAGCATCACTGAGAGCCACTGAGACCCTGTGCAACCTGCACTCCTGGGGGAAGTTTTACCTGCAGCTGCTGCCTGGTATCTAGGATACACTGTCTCACATTCCTGTGGGATGAGGATGCGAGACAAAAGAGAGGTTGTGTGAGAGTATGTGTGTGTGTGTGTGTGTGTGTTACCTGCAGGCTGAGGCTGGTCCCCTCCAGCTGCCAGAGTCTGTAGAAGACCATTCTGCTTCAGTGCTGAAATCTGGAAAATGACCAAATAATGGATTACCTTACATTCAAGGAGGAGGGACATGTTGCAGTGATGCTAAGAATAAAACGTCGTTAGCCTACCGGCAGGGATCTGAGTGGTGCGCTGCCGTTGGTGTGGTCTTTGACATTATGACTAATAATCAGTCCGTTCATGACCTGAGAAGAAAGTTTGAATTGTTCATTTCTAAATAAAAAGACTTGCAAGGAAAAATAAATGATTTGGGATTTTTTACTCACAGGCTTATGGTTGGAGTGTCCATTGTTGATATCCTCTAATGGTTTACATTCCCGGGACAAACCATTCAGACCCTAACACAAGAGCAGCAACACAGAGCACCATGCTTCAGACATGCACACAATGTAAAGCTTGTGTAGCTTTCAACTGCTTTTAAGACAGGCAACTCGTTACCAGGACATGCTTCTTTATTGTTTTTTTGGTAGTTCTGGCATCCCCGAAATCTAAAACTAACTTGTGAAAAATATTTAGTGCAACAAGCCAAATAAAATCTCAGAGATGTTTCAGAAGATGCACAATTACAAACACTTCTTGTGTTTTATTAGGATGCTTGGTCGTTTGATGCACTTCCTTTAAGGAAAGATGTCCCTGCCCTGTTGCATCCAGCCAGGCAGGAGACAAGCTTATGCAACTGTTTACAAAAAGAAGCATTACTCAAGGATAGAGGCCAGCGAGCAATAAGTAATGTTATGGCTAGAAAACCAAGCTTGGTATAAGGGAATTGCCCTTTCAGCTGCCACCACAGCATCAGGCCAAGCAAGCCAGTCCAGTGATTACAGCTAAGGCAGAGGGTGAACTGGTGACCTTAGGCCTTACGTTAAACTGCTTAAACTAATTAGCTGTTAATTGTTTATTATACAACACTGGAAAGAAACATTTATCCCGAGAAGGGCTTCAACTAACGATTATTTTTGACAATCAATTGATGTTTTAATCTATAAAATGTTTAAAAATAGTTTAAAATGTCCTAAAAGGTAATGCCTTTAAATGTCTTGCTTTGTCCAAAACCCAAAAATATTAAGTTAAAAACTAAATAAAAACAGACAAGAGCATCTCTATATTTGAGAAGCTGAATATTTTTGCATGAAAAATTTACGATTAATCGCTTATAAAAAATAGTTAGTGTTTATTTTTCTATTCATTACAAATTGATTAGGCAACTAATCTTTTCAGCTCTTTCCCTGAGGATGACTACATCAGTAAAACAGCACCTACTTCTGTTTTTTCCTTCTGTTGACCAACACAGCAGGTGTTGCCTTCAGCTTTAATGGTGTTAACTTGCTGTCAACCTAAACACTGGAATGAGATTAAACCGTTACAAACGTTAAGACCAAAGGTAAAGCAATATTACCTCAGTGTGGGATGTGACATCAATGTCTTCTTCCATTGCATATGAGTGTGTTGGCTGGCGAGCGTGTTCCTGATCCTGGCCTCTAAAGGCTTCTGTAGTCATGGACTGAGATGGGCTGAGGAGCTGATGCAAGGACCACCATGGTTTCTGTAGTGCACATGTGTAGTGACGGCAAGTATTTATGCTTTCCTCCTTTTTATACATAGAGAACTCAACGTCCACAGTCCACTAGTATGATTTCCCCAAACTGTCACTGGCAGAAGAAGTCCATATTGTGCACATCTCTTCTGTGTAATAGCGATGATTGTGTGGTTGTGACGGCAGTGGTGTTATTAGCTACTCTAAAGTGTAACCTTGAGTGTGTACACTGACAGGAATGTGCAGGTATCTGTCTGCAAGAGCTGACAGGAAGAAATTGCTATCCATCAATGCACAAGTTTCCAGGAAATCTGCCTCCTTCCTCTCCTCCGCAGATCTTCTTGGCCACTGGGTCCGCTCCTCAGCCCCATCAGACGTACACAGAAGCTGGATAATGACATTGCTTTTCAGGGCTGGGCTCTCCCCGTCCGAGACACTTCATTACTTTGGCACTCAAGAGACAAATCCAGTACGCACCAAGAGGTACCAGTACAGTTGCGGTTTAATTCACTTGCTCCAGTGATGTGCTATTATGTCTTCAGCCTCACATGAAACAGCGGCACGCGTCCAAAGGAAGATGTGAAGCTGACCAGGTCAAGGAATGAGTTCTTGTATGTTCAGAGTCCTGAGGAGCGGCTGTCATATGTACACAATATCTGAAAACTAGAACAAAAAGAATGATTAAACTGGGCATGGGTATTTATTATCTGCATTGAGTACTTTTATTTGTGATGAAACAGAATTAGAAATACTTCATTGGGGACTCTTTTAGAATTAAATAATTAAATAAGAAAAATAGAAATAAGTATGTTAAAATGTCTGCATTGTACCACAATAAATGGCACAAATAAATATGGCAAAATAAATATAAGAAATGTATAATCCAAACAACAACAGTGCAAATATTATTAAGTGTTTAACATACATGACTCTTTAACAGTGTGGCATTACTATTTGTACTCAAGTAGAGGATCTGAATACATATATAACATATATATTTTTAATGCCTTAAATGTTACACTGGGGTGTCGCAGAGTACAAGCACAGTTGCATGACATACATCTCAAAAATATGTGCAAAAAGTCCAACTTTGTCGGATGACAGTTGCAACATATCGCTGCTTTGACAGCTACAGTAGTAACCTCAGCTAGCTAGCATGATCTGTAGCTACACACAAGCTAGCAATATGTCAGCTACAGTAGCAACCCCGCAGGCACAAAGACGCAGATACAGCTTCTTCTCAGCCCAACAATGCACTACCTGCAACATATTGCATGCAAGCCCCCCCCCCCTCCAAGAAACCACGGCAAACAGCTAACGTTGAACAAAGTATGTCATGAATATCAAGTGCAATGAAGTAGTTGAGTAGCTAACACAAGGAAAGCCAGCTGTCAGGCTAACTAACGGGCTAGCTGTAGCTCTATTGAACTGTAACGGGGATGGAGTCTGTGCCCAAATCCGACAGCACCATACGGATTAATCTGCTTTTGTCTCTAAAGTATATTAAAAAAACAACAAAAAAAACGCTATAAAACATTGCATGCTGTGTCCTGTCAGATTATATTATGCGATATTATGAAGCATTTAAAAAAGTACCTCAGTTTCTCACTGTTTCTCACTCCAATCTCAGTTTCCCTTCCCCCGTCCAGTGGCCACGGTATTTTGAAGTGCATCCTGGGAATTGTGGTTCCCTGTCGGACTGTAGCTTCATTACGTCATTGCTCTCTCTCTCTCTCTCTCACACACACACACACACACACACACACACAGATATTGCAGGCGCAGAGAGCAGAAAGCCTGTGTGACTTCCTTTTATATCTATATCTCTCTTCTGCACAGATATTTTTCTTTGCTTAAAGTATAGAGGTTTTTCTTTTAACTTAATTATGAAAATATTAATTATAATATAAAGATTTTGTTTAACTTAACCCCTCCAGAGAGCTTATAAAGTGCATGAATTTGCCTCAATTTCTCCCCGACAGAAAGAAAAAAGCTGACATTTGGAGTATGTATTTCAGTCAAGGCCACATAGATGGAAACTAAAGATTTAATGAGGTCTGTCATCAGTGCCAGAGATTTCGATATGACTGCCAGATAGCTTGTTTTGTCTTCTTGTTCTTATTACACAACTTATTCTGCACTGGATAATCTTACCTTTTATTCCCCAGAATTTATCTCGTTTACACAAATAATGGAACAAGATTTCCAAGTGGCAACAACTCTCCTCACATCTGCGTATTTTCAGATTTTGAGAGATTTCAAGCAGATGTCAATTATTTACCCTCTGGAACATTCGTTGGCATTGCACAATGCGAGGAACTATTCTGCTGGAGTTTGTTTTGTTTAGAGGACAATGGAGTCAGGATCAACTAAATTGTGCATTTGTTTTAGGACTAAAATCTGAAAATGGAACGAGCTACGAGGTTACAGTCAGCTCACTTCCTATGTCACCTTCCTTCCTTAAGTCTTAGTATGTCATAATTATATAATCATGTAGTTGTGATGGTGACTATCTTGCAGCCACATGAATCATGTGAGACAGCTACTCTTAAACTTAACTTAGTTTGACCCGTGCAGTCTGCTCTATACATTCACGAAAAATTAGTTGTTGTTGCAAAACCTTTTGGATCAACACACAAAATAGCACAAACGTTACACAACTGGCAATAATGGAGGACAGATTTCCTGTTTGGGATGAAATCCACCGTTACTCGATCTTGGGGAATGTGGTGCTGGCGCTGAACGCCGAACTGCTCGCTGCTGGGCTCTTCACACTTCCGAATGGCCAAACACCTGCTGGTTCTGGCAAACTGTCCCTCTGAAAACCCATCAAGGACATGAAGACATTTTTTTTACGAGCCATATTTCTCATAATTTGAAAAAGAAGCCTTAAATTCATCCACCTCCTCGCTGTCAAAGTGGAACGATTGTGCAACTGTTGTGTCGTCTCCAAGATCAGTTTTAGGTTTTCAGTTTCGCTTGTGTATTGTTTTTCCTATGAGAGTAGAATTTAATTATTATTTGTTATTATTCTGCATGGCGATTCAAATGTTTTATGAGCTGTTTTCTTCTCCTGCATCCGGAAAGGACAGAGTAATCATTCTTCATATTGCTTTCCCGACAGCATGATAAAAGCATACAGACATAAATACCACTGACTTTGCAATCGTTTATTCACTTGGCTCTTTGCAATGTAATGCATCTGCGCATAATCAATAAATAAAACACTGAAATAAAAGTGCAATTTCACAGCAGAGGTAGGGACGATACGTGGGGTGTTATAAGAAGGAAATGTGCAGCTTGTTACATGTTGCACTGCTCACACTGACTCAATGTGTCAAGGCAGAGAGGAGGGATATGGATGAATGAAACAATAAAGGCACACAATGTGTAAGATACTAAATCTCATGACAGATTTTATATTAAGAGGGGCATGACAAACACAATTTTCCAATTGAAACCAACAACTGTGCTCAGATTTTCCTAAGATCTCAGACAAGCATCATCTTCATCTGATCTCCTTTCATACACTCTGGATGTTTCGTATTGTTTTAGCAGTTATAAGCAGATTTGTATGATTTTCTTTTTAATGAGCTGAGGGGTTGCTCCTCTGCCACCGTTGAGCGCACCGTGCCAAAGCTCAAGAGACATCTTGTGTCAGCAGGCATGAGCCATCTCCATAGAAACGTTATTCGCCATCCTTTGCCTGAGGTGGTTGGCAAAGTCCACCTGCGTCTGAGAGAGCACTTTGTTAATGATCGTCTTCGGGATCCAGCCCTGCACAACAACAAAGACGATGTTAGATTGGGGTTTTTTTTACCTTTCATTTCAATGCAATTCAGTGTGGTTACTGTGGGGAATAAAGCGCAGACATATACCTTTAAATCTATACTTAGTAACCAGGTGAACTTGGTCTTATTTGGGTCTTCAGCACAGGGTTTCATGACTATACAGGTGGGTCCATTCTCCGCTCTGAAAAATGCAATGATCAATGTACAACATCAATTTATAAGGTATTCCCATCCATCCATTGCACACAATTAGTCGGATCTCTTTACTCCTCACATAATGCTACAGTGGTGGACAAGCAACTAAGTACAATTACTCAAATACTCAAGTACACTCACCTCACGACTCCCCTCTGCTCGGGCATTTTCGCGTGCTCAGTGGACATTCCAGCCAGGAAGCAGGTGGAGCCGCGACGCTTTGCACAGCGGACGCTGACAAAGTCCCTCGGCCCGACCACATTGCCGGGTGTCTCTGCAGACATCTCATGAGTCACCATTGTGTCCTGGCCGATCTTTTGAAGGATCTGTGGGAACCCATTGTGAAAATCTAGCAATGTTGTTGGATATAAATTTGTCTAAAATTTGAAACTGAATTTGAAGAAGCAGAGTTTAAAGGAATCACTGTTCATGTTCCACCTAGATCTGCAACGGTTAGTCGACTCATATGTTAGTTGATTTATAGAAAAAAAACTAGTTTTCTGCCTCTCAAATATGGAGATTTCCTGCTTTTTCCTGCATATTTCACTATTTCCTGACATTTTATACACCAAACGATTAAAAGATAACAAAATGAACCGTTACTCGCAGCTGTAATTCTAACCTCTGGGGCTATTTCCTTCTCTTACCTTGACCTGTTTGACATTAGGGTTCCACTCCCCCATTTGCTCCATATTTCCCACCAGCTCCTTGTAAAGATTGTCAGGGTGTTGCTCCAACATCACCTCCAACTTGAACACCTTCCCAATGTCCGGCAACACCTTACTCAGGACTTTGTCTCCGTTCGCCTGAGGAGGGGCGTGAACAAGTCCAAGTGCTTCCCATTATTTTCTTTCACATTTGATAACAAATACAATGTCACATAATCTATTCTCATCAGAGCGGTCGATCGTGAGAGCCACACCTTCACTCACAAGGTGGCAGCAGCTGCAACCTTTAATAATGCAGTGAAATATTATTCTATTCTGTGTGTCCTGTCTCAATACTCACGGCTACAGTTTCGATGGTCCAGCCGTCCTGTTCGCTGAGGATGCTGATGGCCTTCTGCAGTGCATCCTCACCTTGCTTCAAATAAGACATCTCCTCCTCGTTGTAGCCCTCCTCCTCTGTAATCCGAGAACCTGGAAAGTAAAACATGTCAGTCAACTTCGGATATTATGTTTTACGTCTTATAATGAGCAGTTTCGGCTATTAAGTTTGGTACTCCATGACATGCAACAACTCACTGAGGAGGGAGCTTCGTCTGCGGACTTGGCTGATCCAGTTACTGGGGCCCGGACCTGCCAGTCTGTTCAGCTCATGGTTAATGGCCACCATGGCGTTCTTCCTCAAACCTGGGAGATGGAGGCAGAAAGTGCACAGTTACTACAATTCTAAATCCATTGATTGCACATACAGTATATCAAAAGAAAAGGAAATCACAAGAAAATGTAATATAACTTCAAGCTTAAGCCACTCTGACCCCGGGCTCCGTGCAGAACTCCACTGAGAAAATGTCCGTTTTTCCATAAAAATAAAATACAGAGAGAAAACGTGTGCAATCTCTCGCTCACCTGTCATGTTCCTCGTATGCCGATAGGAGATGCCAGCGCACAGTTTGAAGGTTGCAGGCAGCATGCTCTGTTCTTGCTTTAGAGATTAAAACTGGAAAAGGGTAAAAGCAAGTAAAAAAGATTCAATACTTGGCTGAGCTGCTAAAGTTCTTTAAAGAAGTGAACCTAAGGCTGAGTGTGCTGTAGAGAGGACTTGGATTTCTAACTGTGGTGATCTGAAAGTGTCTGTATATATAAGAGCACTGCCCACAAGGCCACGGGGCTATCACCACGTAGGCTAGATAAACACACACATCACTTCGCTGCTCCAACGGCCATGTCGCCAAGGTTGCCCAGTGGACACGACCTGCATTTCTCAGACTCCCACATACACTGTCAGATAACGTCCAGTGCCCGGGCCCACACACACACACACACAAACAAACACACTCACCAACATCCCCGTACCAGTGGGTGATATATGAGAGACAACCTCTCTTGTGATGAGAGTGCCTAAAAGAGAGGTCAGTGGGAGAAACCCTGAGTGACTCATCCATGCCTTCATGGTACATTTCAGCCTGAAAACTCAGTGGAATCTGAGGGCAGAAAGATTTCCATTACATTTGACTTGTCATGTCTCAGAATGAGCTCGAAGCCGCTCTGGTGGATTTATCCCTGAGTGGAAATGACCAGCCATTAACCCTAATGTTCTGTTTGGGGTCATCGAAGAAGAAAATAAACTCCCTCTTAACCAGCTGCAACATTAAAGTGATGAACACATGAATGAATGATTATAATCCAATAATATAACATATTATATTCTGAAATGGGCGGTTGTGCAGAATGAGTAGTACTTTGAGTATATTTTGTACTTTTATTTGCAACAGAATGCTTCTACACTACTTATACTTCAGTTAAAGGTCTGAGTACTTCGTCCACCTCTGTCTACATCAGTGATTGGTGTTGAAAGTACCATAAAAGGTCAGACAGGGAGGGTAATTGACACCAAACACACCGTCAGTGAATGACTTTTTGCCAAACAAAAGGCATATAGTTTTGTTCCTGTATAGTACATACTATATAAAACATGAACTATGTTCTTATTTGGTGTATTAACAATATAATTTGTGAAAATGCATATGCTGTATGCTCAAAGTGCAATATACTTTGGGCAGTTTATTGCAAGAGTTACATTTTTTGTTCAAGGCCATTTAGACTGTAAACATAACTGTTGAAAAATGGAGCATGTCATGTTTTAGTTAAGAAACTCCTTTAACACTATTCTTTAGACATATTATTTGTCTTACATATTTGGATAATGTTTCTTATTTGCAAAAAGATACCAGACACAGACGAAACAGAAAATATGGCATTGCAGTAAACAATCATGTACAGTATGCTCAGTCGACCTACGCTGTGAAGGGAAAGGTCAAACACAACGACTCAGTGAGGGTTTCAAACTGTTTAAAAGCAGCCCCGTCAGTTCTTCCGTTTCAAACACATCACTTTGCATGATACCGACATCCAAACCTCAGCCTCATTATTCTGCTTCGGCCTCTCTGTCACAGTGAGATTGAACGTTTTTTTTTCTCCAAAAGGCTTAATGGTGCACCATGATCTGTTAATAACATGTTTTATCAAACCGCTCATGTGTTTTCACAACCTTGCTTTACTCCGTTCCAAGCACAAACTATCTAACAGCAATATTGCCTCAGCGAGCTGCATGTCAAACTTGCACTCAGAGTCAACAGTGCACATGACCACAGGAACGGAAACTTGTCATGAGGGTAGCAGGCCATCGGATTAGTGAAACGAGATAACAGGAACAGATGAATAAATCCCAAAGAAAGAGTGTAGTCACCTTAACCTGCAACCTCACGTTCCTCTGGCTTTGAATTATCCATCAGTCGCTCTGGCCTTCTGCAGGGTGAGTCTTCTCCACGGGAACACACAGGCCTGCTATCTGACCCATTACTCAGCCACAGTGGGCAGAACAGACACAGAGTTAAGCTCTTTGAGACAAAGAATCAGGAGCCAAAGTGGGTCATATTGTTTCTAATGACTCCCTATTTGACAAGAGCAGCATTATGTTTTAATGAGCCTCAGCCCGGGGGCAAATTGCATTTCTCTAATGTGGATCCTTCACCGGTGGGGGGGGGGGGGGGGGGGGTTTAAGACCCCAGAGAAGGTTATTAAAAAAGTGTCTCAGAGAAGTAAGTGCCTTTCTGTAAGCACTTTAACTTTTCATGTCCAGACACAAGAATCATTAGTAAATGACCAGTCTTACCAGATGGGACACTTATTTTTTATCTCAAATATGTTTAAAATATTATTTTTCAGTAATTAAATGGTTTGGGGAGAAGATGTTTGTGTCCATAGCTCCGTTGAAGATATCCGCCTGTTATGGGACTCTGGTTTCAGACTACAGTAATCCGATTTATCCAGATGTTTTTAAATATGCACCTTTGTTTTATCCCATGATTCCACCTGACTCGGGCTTTTGACTGTAGATAAAGAGCTGATTATAACTTAACTTTTAGGTGAAGTAATGCAAATATAATCTTCTTACGCTAGATGTACATTTATTAAGTTAATATATGCACCTGGAGACAGTCTCATAATAAATGTTCTTATAGGAAAAGTCTGTCATTAGACATTTTTGGTATTAAATTCCTTTTTTTTTGCTTCCAAACAATGCAATTTTGTAAAATATTGTCTTAATTTGTCTAACTCAAAGTGCATAAGCCTCATATATCAGCTTTGGCTGAATTTAGGAAATTATTTCTGGTGGATTTTGTCCCACATCCCACTGACATCACGTTACCGCGGGACTTTTTCGGGACAGGATGTGAAGGAATGATTACAGATTTTCACTGCATGATTATCGTGGCCAAAATAATTTACAATAACGATATTGTGTGTCTTTATAAAGAGAAATTGGTCAAGGTTATTAAAGTATTGCAAATAGGAAAAGTGCTAAACTGTAGAATTGTGTCACTGTAACGATGACAGCTTGTAGGAACTATGTATGAAAACAACATCTCATCATTTTCATGTGTTTGATCAAATAAAGGTTCTGTAGTCACATGGACAGAGAGGGAAATAACAGAGACAGGCAAACTGTGGATACTCAAACTATAGCACAGAGTTTATTGGGACTTGAAGGACACAGTGGGTTTGGCTTTCACATGCACTCAGCACTTCGCTGTACATCACATTAAGGAGAATTCCCTCATCAACACTCCACTTTTCCTCCATTTCTGACAAATCTGCGTGAGTCTGTGTGTGTTTGTGTTGACGCGTTCCCCAGCGAAACAAACAGCGCACGACAGTCAGAGAATAAACAAAGTGCTGATGGCTGTGTGGGCATTGTCTGGGAGATCATGCTAACAAGGAGGCACTTCAGTCTGATTCAGATTCTTTTTTTTTTGTTTGTTTCATATCAAGAACGCAGAGAAGAAAAAAAAAAAAACAGGCTTGTGTGACGATTAAAATTACTGCATGGATCAGCTTCCACTACCTCAAATAAGGAAAATATCACATTCTTAAAAAAGGAGCAGAAGAGTGAGCTCTTCTTCTCTTTCAACTGGCTGTGATGCTGCGAGAAGGCCACTTCTTTGTGTGGTGTTTGTAGGATCCTCTAGTGTCTCCTCCTCCTCCTCTGTTCTACATTAATGAGCTGGATTAACCCTTTAATGGTCCCACACAAAAAGATCAAATAAAACTGTTTTTGTTTTGTTTTTACAGTAAGAGTGCAGTCAATCCGTTTTGATTAGTGAGGGTAAAACTAAACAAATATACTGATATATTTGAACAATCATACAGTATAATCACATTAGATTTATCATACTGACAACAGTTTATCATCAGAAGACTTCGTAGCAATGTCAATATTCTGCTTTTGGAAAAACAGCTGTTCAAGAAAATAAAACCTTTACCATTAATGGACATTTCCACTGATTAGAGCAGGATTTTAAAATTAATTACATAAGTTATCAGACTTTTTTTTTCATTTACATCATTTCTTTCAGCCAGCCCTTTAAAATGACATTAAAAAAAACAGAATTATTCATGAAAACAGTACACATGCTAACTTCAACCATATAGAGCTCTATAGAAATGTGCACTTTTAAACAGTTGGGAAGACCATTAAAGGGTTAAGTCGATTAAAATAAAATTCAGATGAGATAAACCTTTCATGTAGCCGTTGATACCCTGTGGACAAGAGGAAGGCTCTTTAGATTTGTGAGGCATTTTGAAGAGCATGTTAAGTGTAAAGGGGCAAAATATAAAAACAACCTTTACATGTGACAAAAATAGCTATGCAGCAATATCTTTTAAATGAAAAAGGCATAGGGAGAGCAAGAACACTTCAGATTCGGATGTAGAAAACAAGCGGCGTGTGACAATATCGATACAACAATGTGCCTTAATGATCAGAGGTAAAAACATGTTTGAAGAAGAAACAGCATGACATTTTAAATTGTGCAACTTGTAAGTCGGGCTGAGTGCATGTGTTCCTCTCCGCTCCACGGGGACTGTGCAGAAAAAACTGAGCGAAAGAAGAGATTTCTGTTTCTGTACAGCATATTAATTAGTTTCCACATAATGTCAAATATAAAGTGACACTGTAAACCGAGGGAGACGTCTGCGTGTTGTACGGTATACGACGGTAACATCAGTGGAATGAGGTATGCAGAAGCGAAAGGGATACAGCTGTCCATACTTACACTTTGTCCATGCAATGAAAACACGACACAATTCTGTCTGTGTGTATGTCTATCTGATTGTGTATGTAATGTGTGCTTTAAGCAATATGATATGTCTGCAGGCTCATAAATAGAGAAAGTGTAGAAAAGGGATCGCACGTTGTGATCCTCCTGTGGTTCTAAACGAACGGCTGAAAACCTCCAAAGAAAACAAACATTAAATCAACATGACAACAGTATCACAAAACTAAAACTGTAATCTTTGGCCTGAGTGTACGCAAGGCAATGTACATTATGTGTTGAGGTTGTTGAGGTGATGTGTTCTGAATGTTTTAAGGAGTGATCTGAGGTATGGGAGGTGGAAATGCAGAGAGAGAATTAAGTTACAGAGTAAGAATCGGAGGGGTGTGTGGATAGATGGAGAGATACAAGATACAGGCCAGAAAGTAAAAGAACTGAAAATGAGTGAAAAAGAAATATCTTCTTCTGGAAACACAAAACAAATTCACCAAGACCCCATCTTCTATTCCCTGTGGTGGTCTTTATTATACAGTGGATCCCCTGAATATTAGCTTGTTTTCTATCCTTTTCTTTTTTCATCAACGTCAGTGGCTCTGTTCTATTAGTCCAACAATCCTGAGGGTAAGTAAGGTTTGTCCGAATATTTCCAAACGTCTTTGCAACATTGACCATCCCACTACAAATGCCCGGGGTCTCAGGGCCTGGTCACTTCCCACCCCCCCCTCCCACCCCCACCCCCACCCCCCACCCCATGGGCTGACCATTTAGGCTTTTAGACAGGCCGTCTCCGGCTGCTGCTCAGGCCCTGGCTGTGGACCAATCAGCAGCGGGGAAGCCCCTCGGAGCTCCTTCCCTTTGTGTGTGTGTGGCTCCCACACTGTCACGGTGCCACTAGGGGGCAGAGTTGGACATGGAGTCCACAGAGTTTACACTGGAAGACTGCACACGGCAGTGGGAAATAGACACCTCTGGTTGCTGCAGAGAAAGAGAGAGATGTGTCAGTTAGTTATGCATGTACCAGCATCCCTGTCGTGAAGGAAAACGTTTTCGACTTATCCTAGGAAGTATGGACACGACCTGAATCCGTTATCGACTTATCAACCATATATGGACGTGACCTCCATTTTATTTTCTCGTTTTGGTTGTGTGGTTTTATTTTTTTTGGATATTTTCATATTTCTTTGCACATTCCAGTTCCAATGTCTGAATGATTATAGAAAGGAGTACTTGGATTAATATGCTATTATCATATCATCAGTGGCATAAAATGGTCTTAAAATGACAATAATATCGCTTAACGCATATATTTCTGGGAAAATATATCATCCAAGAAACAAAGTTAATGTGACAGGAGTATTTATCAGTGTGTGTGTGCGTGTGTGTGATTACTTACATGCCTCCTGAAGATCCTGTCCAGCAGGCTGCGTCTTGGCGGCTCTGGCGGCTGATTCCAGTCCAGATCTGGAGGTCTCGTCCCTTGAGGCCCAAAGACATTCAAATCTCTGAAACACTCAGTTTCTATCATCTGAATGAGAGGAAAGAAAAAGGAGAGAAGAGAGAACATTTCATGAACTTTGTTTAGTGAGGTCTTCCGGCACCAAGCATTTAAAGATGTCACATTAAGTGCACACTTACCTCATTCTGCCATGGGATGGAAACACTGCCTGTAGTGAATTTGGAGTAGAAGTCGTTGTCGGTTTGGTCCAAATTTACTCCCTTGACTGTGGAGAACTGCTCTATGTCCAAAACGTCCTTACAGTACACTGCCCGAGGCTGGGAGAGGTCAATGACCACGAAAAAAGATGGGGGTTGAGAAGAAAAACAGAAGACGGATTTATCTAAACAGATCATTTATAATCATGGAATTTGAATTGCTTTCTATTTTGGACCATTTTAGGACTTAAAGGAGCCACAGAACGACCTGTTGTATATTAATTACTCAGCCCGTGCTACCTTGAGTACCTTTTAGTTTTTTTGCATGCTTCCATGGTGAACGGAGAATCTTCTTTACGCTTCCACATAAACAGCCCTTGCATGGAGGAGGTGCACGCGTGAGACTGTTTGTGAGGAAGGCTTTGAAATAGTGTATTTGGGAAGTAGTGAGCATATGACCGGACACATGAGACTGCACGAGTTGTGTGAGAGTTTGTAAACAGATGTTTTCATCTGATGGTTTGGCTGTTGTTAAACGGGGGTGAGCAATTGATGAAGAAATGGTCATTTTGTGGGCATTCCTTTAACTAAATGAGGTAAAAGTTGAGTTTCAGAATACGTCTTTGGGGCAGAGAGATTGATTTAAACATGCAGTGTGTACGGTAATATATTGCTCACATCAGGCACAAAGGGAGGCTCCACTATCCCAGCCTCCAGCCTCTTGAAGTTGATGTTTTTGAAGAACGAGTGGGCCTTGACGTCCGCTGCTGCGTCCGCCAGGCACCCCAGCCTCTGCTTAGGGTCTTTGGTCAGCAGCTGGTTGAGCAGAAGCAGAGATGAATCATTCATTTAGATTCAAGATTCAAGACTTTATTCATACTAATCACAAGGCACAGCAGAACGAAATGACGTTGAATCCGACTCACAGATGTAACACAAAATAAGTGTAATCATCATTCATCCGTCTCTCCGTACAAACATTTTTCCGTCCACGCTCACAATTCTACAGATAGCCTTGGTGTCCTCAGTAAACTTGTCGTTGTACTCCTCCTCTTCCTCCTGCACCCTCCTCTCCACTTCCTCCCGCTTCACTCGTTCTTTGCGGGCGCGGAAGGGCGATCGCCCGGCGGTCATCTCGTAAACGAGACAGCCCAGCCCCCACCAATCAGGACTCATGCCGTACTTTTCATTGTTTATCACCTCCGGAGCTGCAGAGGAAGGGAAACGGGTCGTTATGGTTGAAAGTTGGTAATTACTCAGGTGAAATGTTGATTGTAGTGTTTCTTACCCATGTAGCCCACAGTCCCCACCCTGCCTCTGATGAGTTCTCCGTCGGGCACTTTGATGGCCAGCCCCAAGTCAGAAATGCGGATGTGTCCTGCAGCATAACGGTGGTGAGCATGATGCAAATATTCAAAGTTCAGTGGATGATGAAGCCGTAATGTAAATGTTGTGCAATGCGATAACCAGTAATCGAAGCTGAAACTCACCGTTGTCATCTAACAGGATATTCTCCGGTTTCAAATCCCTGCAAATAACACAGCATGTGTTAAAGAACCAAAGTATCGATGCACAATATTCACAACTCATTAAAAAGAATCGAGAACGGAGCTGAACTACATCTGAAAATGCATTTCAGATATCCAGTGCTACCTGTAGACGATGAATTCCCTGTGCAAATGCTCCAGTCCACAGCAGATTTGAGCGGCGTAGAACTGAACCCTGTCTTTCTCGAAGCCCGGCGTGCCCATGTTGTAAGTGTGAAACTTCAGGTCTCCACCGTTCATGATGGTCAGCACCAGACACAGAGCGTCTTTGGTCTCGTATGCATACGCTAAGCTCACCTAGAAGTAGAGAAGAACACGTTACATGGTATAAAAAGTGCTTTGACGGAGCAACAGGCACAAGAGAAGAGAAGATCAACTGTATTGCCTGTCAGACAGTAAAACAGGACTAAAACTTTAAAAGCTACAATTGACAAGAAGAGTGTGAACAGGTCGCAGTTAGACGTTTTACTCACAACAAATCTACTGTTGACTTTCTCTAAAATCTGCTTCTCGTTGAGAGCCATGGACTCCCCTTTCCTCTTCTTTATCCTCTTCTTCTCCAGCTTCTTGCACGCATACATCTTCCCTGTAGCTCGAACCTGGCAGGCACACACCTGAGGCAGAAGAACAAAACGGTGTCTTGCACATTGCAGTCAAAAGTCAAAATCGCAATACTTTAAGCATCGTAATCAACATTCATCACCGTCCTCATCGTCTCTTACCTCTCCGAATCCCCCCTTCCCCAGCACCCGGTACTGCCTGAACGTGTCTTTAGTGATTGGTTGCCTGACAGAACACAGACACAGCAAAAATCCATTAATAGACCCTCATATAGTATCGATTAGGACAGAGATGTTATCAGCGGAACTCAATACCCTCCTGAGTCTATTTCCTGTACTGAGGGTGGGGCCTCTCTTACGCAATTTCACTTTCCAGACACGGATGCAATTAAGGCTCCTCTAAAAGCCTGCTGTTTACGTCTAACTGCCTTTGATATGCACTCTGCATAAAATATTTTCCTGTCCAGAGTCATCATACTCCTCTAAAGAGTCTCTGAAGGGAAGCGCCAAGTCTATCCAAGTCAAGTTTCTTCATTTGTTTTGTTCTTCAAACTAATTTAACGTTGCGGGAAATCACATCTGACAGTTATTGCACGCGTTTCAATCAGAGGTGCAACGCAAATAAGTATTAAACAATTACATTTTCATGTACTTCACTACATTTCAGAGGAAGAGATTGTACTTTTTACTCTTAAATATGAGAAATATCTATATTTCAAAGGCTTTTACAAAGGGGTTTGTTCCTATATCATTCATAGCCTGATTTATACAACAATTCTTCCTAAAAACATGGCGCAAATTAATTAAATGGCTGTTGGCAAGACTTTCTGATTTATGTAGCGACTCTAATATGTCAACAAAATAACCTGCTTTATGTTCAGATTTCTGCACATTTTTAAAATTTTTAACAGTTTAGAAAACTTGTAATACAAAAAAAAGAATTGTCTTAATGTAAGTTAACAACTGGTGAAGTTTCATGGTGATATCTATCAGTGTCCCACTTATATTAGCTTATTTGCGTACCTCTCCAGCATCTTCCACTGCAGGAATCGGTCAAAGTACATGCTGTTCTGGTAGTCCAAGTATGGAGCTGCACTCAGGTAGTCGTGGACGGTCCTGGTCCGACACAACAACAGTTACAACTGAGATAAAGCGAGCTAGAATTCAGGCAGCAGTGTCTTTGCTGTTTTGTTGTACAGAGAAAACAGGTGATACAGGTGAGAGGGCATAAAGACGGAGAGGCGACTCACTTGCGGCAGTTGATGAAGATCTCCTTACATGGACTGAGCTCGAGGTTTTCTCTGCACTGGTCTGCGAAAACCTCTGCTATGTCTACACGCTGAGGTGACTACATCAACACATGTAAACACACACAGTGACATACGCGCACAAATACACGAATACATTACTTTTTATTACACGCACTACCTGAGGAGAAACATACAGAACTGCTCATAAGAGCATCGTATTATGCACATAGACGCTGTGCAAACACTACATTACTACACCAAATGTATCAGATAAAGAAACTTACTTGTTTTGAGAGGAAAGTCTTGAGGATCTGGTCTCCTCTGCTTTTTCTTTTTTCATCAGGCGTCACCTCATAGTCTTCCTGTGCAGTTTTTTTAAAATAGATAATATTGATGAAATGCAAGCAATGAATTTACTTCATCCTTGTGTGCGTCATGACCCCCATGTATCACAGTAATGCCTTTGTGGGCGCCACTTTCTAACAAGTCACATTTTATAAAGATGTATTAACTATTATTAATTATTTATAGATCAGATGAATGAGACTTTATCTTTACAGGTCTTTAATTCATCATAAAGACCCTCCCACTACACTGTTTACTAATGCATTAAATAACATTTTTATTTTTGTTTCATATTAGAAACTGACAAAAAAGAAGGGATTTTTCACAACCTGGCAACCTAAAAGTTTTTATTAATCTTATCTATTAAAAAAATTGATTTATTCAAGATTAATGTACCCATTAGTTGCAACTTTATAAATATGGCTTATTAGATAGCCTACCTATTTGTGCCATATACGTTATAGTGCCAAGCCAAGAGCGACTTTAAGGACCTCAATAACCTTTATTGAAAATAAAATACGAAACGCAAAAAGTGTTTTTTAATCCTGTAACCAGAATAAATCTCTCCTGAGACGAGGGACATGTTACACATACACATACTGCGTTATTATTATATGTGTATGATAATCCACCTGTAAAACATTTGTTTTATGTCTTCTTAATACCTGTACTTAAAATGCATCTTCCTATTGCTCAACTGTATGTTTCACCCCAATAGAAAGAGTTACTAAAAAAAAGTACTGATGATGATTGATGATCCTCCCCCCCCCCCCACTCTCCGTCTTTCTCTCTCTCTGCTCTCCAACTGTAAAAAACTAAAATGCCAAACTTCTGTCAAATTCTCTCCCTCCCGTTCATGAGAAAATAAGAATTTGAATTTGTTGTTTATTTTGTAGGATGGAACAGCTGCTGTTTAGTGAGCACACACACACACACACACACACACACACACACACACACACACACACACACACACACACACACACACACACACACACACACACACACACACACACACACACACACACACACACACACACACACCTCTCACTCTGTGTGTTGCTGTCACTCTCACATAAACACATGTTGCTCTTGGCTCCTTATCTCAACATACGACGCTGTTGACACAAACAGGTTTTGGACGTTCTGAACATATTGGATTCTCTCGCAGAGGCAACGACATGAAGAGCGCTCTGACGCATTTCATAGCACTTTTAACTTCTCTAAAGAAGAAGTGGGAGGGAGGGGGGGGGGGGGGAGCAACATGGCGTCTGTACTGCACGCTGGCCCAACGCTTTCTACCAGTGGCTTTTGTCCAACATGCTCCTGCGTTGCCTGGCAACCACACAGTAAACACGACGGGATTCCTTGAGGTCCTGGAGTGTCACAGTGTGTCACACCAGCGTCACCAGCTTTCCACTACAAAACACACACACACACACACACACACACACACACACACACACACACACACACACACACACACACACACACACACACACACACACGTATATATTCAGTGCATACACACATAAGCCTCTGAGCTTAAGGACAAACAGGCTTTAAAAAGCCACAGTGTCACTGACACTTCAGAACAACGCCAAAAGAAGTCCAGAAATAAAAACATACTGCATTTACAAACTATATAGTAGTATGAGAGGCTCCAGAGAAATCATACACACACACACACAGTAAATGAGCTCCCTGACTTCCACCCTTTGCCAAAGGAAAAAGTAGACGCCCCTTTAGCCTTTTGGAAGCAGAGGGGATCCAACACACACAATTGTATGCACACACACTTTCTCATGATGTAAGAGGAACCACTGGAACCCCCAAAGCACATTCCTTCCTCTGTTGCACACACCGAAACACACAATTCCTCTTCCTCCGTGTTCATGCTTTCAAGTCACACACACACACACACACACACACACACACACACACACACACACACACACACACACACACACACACACACACACACACACACACACACACACACACACACACACACACACTTCAGAAATTTTTACCGTGACCAGGTACCTAATAATAGGGACATAACACTCAGAACAGGTTTTTAACATATAACAGTTCGTATTATTTGAATTAAATATATGAAAATATATTTACGTTGCCTTTTAGTTGATGGTTTATCATTTAAAATGTGCGCTTTCATTGCTTTGGGACATCAGATAACTGCACGAAGTCTTACAAATAGGAACTTCGAGTTCAGTACTTTCTCGTTCTCTCCTGAAAGTTGCGAGTTTTCTTGAACGCAGCATTATATACTCTGTTATATATCGTTTCTGGAAATGCATGATCACTGGATTACATAATAAAACGGTTTCTTACAACTGCACAGGAATCATATGTTATTCAAATCACTTGAAATACGAGCACCTGCCTGGTTGTAATCGCCCTCAGGCCTGGAGTATTTTCAGGAAAGTGGTGAGTATAAAGTTCAACACAGAGCATGGCCTCAGAAGTCGTCACATGGATTGCAGAATTAGTGCCAGCATGTGTTTGGGATGAGTCCCTGTTAGTGGTTTCCCCCTCGCAGAGGGGTGATGGTCATTTTTTTTTAGGGCTGGGTGGTTGAAGGGGGCAGAGAAGGGTGGGGATTTTAGGATTGGAGGGGGTGGTGTGGGAAACAATGCTGTTCTTTCTGTCCTATCACATGCCTGCAAAGATATTCTGGGCATAGATAAAGACTTAAATGTGTCATGTGGGAGCTATTCCGTCTAGACGCAGAGAGAGATAGGAGGAGGGGGGGCAACAAGCCGGGTGGATGGGGGGGGGGGGGGGGATCTGGCTGGTTGAATAATCACTACTCAGTGTAATTGTCTCTTCTGGCTGCATGACCCAGCATCAAGGTACTTTCAAGCTACGATGGAATAAAAGTGAGTGCACTGAAAAAAAGGATGGGGGGGGGGGGTTTCCATACCTGCATTCATCTACTCTAAATAGCCGATAAAGTCACACCTGGGAACATTGGAGGAATAGACCATTCGCCCCCCCTCTGTTAGTTACTGTTGCTACGCCTGTCAGGCTTTCCATTATGCAACAGTTCATATCTGTTTACAACTACAAGGGCACTCTGAAAGCGCAGACCCCCGCCAAGGCCAAATGCCCTATAGCCTATATTGTTATTGTTAACGAAAGTGAAAAGTAATATATGTATTCGCCCTGTGGTTCACCTGTGCTTCAAAATGTATTGGTGTCTTCCTCGGCCCACGCTACACCCTTCTACACCGCTACACCCTACACCCCTGTTGACAAGCTAATAATGGGGACAGATTTACAGACTTACTACTCAGAAATCTTTTTTTAAACAATGGGTCCTTGATTCACACAGAAGTAAACGAAAGCTGCCTTCTCATTTCAACTAAGGATTTTGTTGGCTGAAATCACAACTGTTGCTGTAGCTAGCTAGCATAAGCTAATGCTAACGCTACAACTCTTGAGTTGGTTGAAAATGATTTTTTAAATAATGTTTCCAGCTGATTCCTTAGATTAATTGTTTTGATGTTTGTATTTTCAAACAGTATGCTTCACTTCTTCAAGAGAAAAGTCTAAACTCTGAAGTCTAAACTCCCCAAAACCAAGTAAAGAGCGGGGCAGAGCCGCTATCGTCTCTCTGCACTTCCATTTTGGCACGCACAAGGTTGATTATGTAGAGTAGATGTTATTTTAACCTGTAGCCTAACCAGTAAATGGCACTAAATAATGTAGATAGCTAATGACCTTTGGTAAATAATGCTAGTCTAAGTAGTTGCTCATGTTTTTTTGCCCCACCCACCATCCTACTTAACATACCAAGTATATTAGAGAAACTGGAGAAATCCCAAGCTTAACAGACCTGCTGGTCCTCGTTAGAGCTGGCGTTAGTGAATGGTCAATTAAGGTTTAAATTCTTTGTTCACAGTCACAATATTAAAAAGGAAAAAAAACATTTCTTTCTGGGGTTATTCAGGGATGTGTAACGGCTAACTTCTGGTAAAGGTTGCCCACTCAATGTGTGTGTATGTGTGTGTGTGTGTGTGTGTGTGTGTGTGTGCATGTGTACCATTGCGTCCAGTAGCTGGATGCATCGTTGCAGTTTAGGTCTGGTCTCACAGTACAGACGGAATAGAAGCCGTCCGATAGGCTGTTTCTCACAGATGCTGACATAGTCCCTCTCTGAAGAAATAAAAAAAGCACACACACACACACACACACACACACACACACACACACACACACACACACACACACACACACACACACACACACACACACACACACACACACACACACACACACTTTAAAAACACCCTCTCTGGAAACACCATTAGACAAACACAATTGCTGCGGTCGAATAGTCAAAAGAAATAATTACGTCCTATGGTCTTATCTTAACCACTTTTCCTTGACCTTGATGAAAAACGTCATGAGGTCAAGGAAAGACTTGAAGGAGAATTCATAAGGTCTTAGGAAAAGACAACCGCGGTGCTGAGATAATCCGACTGCACTTACACTAAACTACATAATTATGTGTCGGCGTGTGGTAATGACGTGGGTCTGTCACCATAAATGTCGCTGCAGCAAGGAATTGTGGGACGGCATTGTCTTTCGTAAATGATGGTCCAGTGTCCCCTACGCTAAAGGACATAAGAAAGGAAGCGATGAAGCACCTTTCCTTGGCATTTAGAAAATGGGATCAGCTATTATCCGGGCTGCAACTTAGAAACTTCATTTCACTCACTTAGGGACCTTCCCAAGCAAAACAGAGTATTCGACCGCAGCCGAAGGTGAGCACACAAACACGTACCGATGCTGTTTCCCTGCTCAGTGCACTGGCTTATATGGGGGAAGCGAAGGATCTCCTTCCATTTTTTGCTCCTCCCTTTCCGCTTTCCTCCTCCACCTGTGGCGACAGAGAAAAACAAGAGGTGAGAATGTTGTAATGAGAGAACTTTATAAAGTTGTCAAAGTTTATTTTCATCAGCGAGGAGAGAAAGAGGAGAGGGGTTGTGTATATATAATTCATAGATTACGTCTCACTTCCTCCATAAATCTCTCCTCTCTCTGCTGACTTTCTTTCTCACTCAGTAGTTTTTCTGAAAGTTGAGCAGTGTGTGCGTGTGTGTGTGCGCTGTGTGTGTGTGTGCGTGTGTGTGTGTGTGTGTGTTTAGGCAGAAATCTTCCCATCAGAACCCGGGACTTTGCCAGACTGGATTCCACGGCTCTGAATAATCATGCATCAGCTTCCTGCAGCAACGTAACACCACCATGAACAAAAATCACTTAAATCCACATCCTTAGATCTTTAAAAAAGGAGAATTGCTGTGCAGTCATCCATTAATGCAATTTATCTTGCCTTAAACTTGCCTTTCGCATTTGACCGCCTCCACATTTGCATGTTAAAACCACCTCTGCCCTTTCCTCTCTTTTACTGTTTAAACACAAGTGTGAGAACTTATTTCTCTGTTTTCCATCCATTCCAGCTTGCTGTGCCTTACGTCATGTTCCTCTCAGTTTTATTTCTTTCTTAATGCGCGAAGACAGCTCTAATGCACGGACAGGGATTTCCCTCAACCAATCTTTGCAAGTGTGAGCTGCTGTGAGAGGCAACATTGAGAGCATGAGCGCAGGAGAAGCAATGACAAGCGGACATCTTTAAGTAATAACCCAGGAATGTGAGACACACTACGTCATCTTGGAGCCTCTGAGTGAAAGCTTTCGCAGTTTCCCCATCAATCCCCCTGCATTACTGCCTCATCCTTTCCTCCTCTGCTGTTTGAAATGTGACGACGTTACACTCACTTGGACTTAAATGCAACTCATTTAAATTACACCCAACAATGTGAAGATTAAAGACTCAAATTGGCTTGTTTTGGTGTAGTATTAGACGTCATACAGGCCTCATGTGTTACTCATTATGTTCTCATATCAAACCGTTATAGTGAAGCTGCTGCTATTTGCAAATAAAAGCTAGAATATCTATTTCTTGTGGCCAGCAGATGGATTGTTAATATTTTAAATATGATGCCACCGCAGTCTCATGAGTTTTCTTCTTTTTATTTCCATCTGGCATCTTTTGCCACCAAAAGGAACAAATTACATATTTTCACAGCTATTAGAATTTCAACAGATTTTAAAAAGATGTTGATTTTTTTTTTTTTTAATGCCCATATTTCTTCAAGTATTTCTTATTTTCTTTGCATAAATAGATGCAACGCTAGATGCGCGACATTATACAGAATCAGTCATGGACCACAGGCTGCAACAATTAATCAAAAGGGAAGACAAATTGCACAACCGACCATGCGTTAGCCCCACCCCTCCAGTTACTACTGGCGAAGTAATGTAACACACTGTGTGCCAAGCCTGAATAGAGCTTTTTCTAATAGCCTAAGTAAACATACAAAATATTAAGTGTTTAGTAATTAATTCGGGATAATGTGGTTCCTAATGAAAGCTTACTACTGTAGGCAGTTTGCCACAAATGCAGCTTATGTTAGAGCAGACGAACACCTTCTCAACCATCATTTGTAATACAAAATCCACAAAACAAGTTGTTTTAAGACTTATAGAAACCCTTATACAACTTCAGTTAGGATATGTTTTTACATAAAGGACCCTGCGTCACCACAGATGACACACAGAGCGTTGGCAATATCACCATGGACAAACACGGAGCAAGAATGTATTAATAACCCCAAGTCAAAATAAGAGAATCATTAACTCCCAGCACCTGCTCCTCGTCAACATTACTGTAGACCAAAAAAAGCTATAAACAGGCACACTTTCCTTATTTTAGCACCAAATATTCTCTGAGAACAGTTAATATGTAAAGTAACGCTCCACGGCAAACCCTCAGCGCACTCCGCTGTGTGGTCCAATATCTAAATCTCCTTTAATAAGAAACTTGACGTCTGCTGTAGCAGTGCAGTGAGCGGCGAACGTAATTAACCGCAGGGGTCACCATGCTAAAAATGAACGCTACTGTAGGGCATTTGTGGTTAAAAGCGTCCACCAAATGATTTCCTGTGAAGGGTCAACGGCATGTCAAATAATTGTACCAAACATCTGCGCTCCGCCCAGGCATTCAACCTCTGCACAATGCTGAGACAACCACAAATAACGTCGTTCCTCTTTGTTTCTTTTTGTCGCATTCTCTTTCATTCTCTTTCATTCTCTTCCTCATTCTTTTTTTTGTTTCCTGTAATCCAGTTTTGTTTTTATTGTCAGACTTTGTTGGCGATTTTCTCCCCGTCACCTGTACATCATCGCAGCCAGCCAATGACTGACCTTGTTTGTCACTTCAGGCCCATCAACAGCCTTTGTTTTAGGGTTGTATAAGGTTGCACGTTTACGGCTTTATGGGCCCTCGGTGTCTTGTGGCATCCCTGATGTCTGCGGCCTTAAACAAATACAACCCTTAATCAGTTCAGAATTCTGCAGTACATACTGCTGCATTGTTGGTGGCCGTCAGCTGTTGTATATCTGCTCACTGAAGGGGAAATATTCCGGCGGGGTGAAACAAACTAGGTCTGGGGGGGGGGGGGGGGGGGGGAGCACTGCGATAATAACATCATGGCATGAAGCTACAGATTTAAAACAAAGTGTTTTATGTGCAGATCTGGGTTCATGTTTACCAAAACTGGGTTAATAAAAGATTGAATAAACTCATAAATGTCGTTCACAAACTCTCTTGCCTTCGCTCCCCCATGTCTTTCTTTCTCTATCAGACGGTTCTCATGCTCTGTCACTTACACACGGGTAAGAAATATGCACTGCGCCGTGGGTACGCTTGCACACAGGAACTTGTCAGTCTAATTTGTTCCATGAGGGCAGTGTGGTCGCCGCCCTTTATTTATGTTTCTGCTTAGCAGCTCTGACATCATGAAGGCATGTCAAGAGAAGCAAAAATAAGGTCAGAGAGGGAACGACATCCGTCTGGCGGGACACCAGGGGGTTACCGGCATCCCAAACATCTGTGTGTGTCTGTGTGTGTGTGTGTGTGTGTCTGTGTGTGTGTGTGTGTGTGTGTGTGTGTGTGTGTGTGTGTGTGTGTGTGTGTGTGTGTGTACAGCGTTTCTACTGTAACCTCTCTCTAGTAATGTCCTCATGCTCAATTTAACCGACTCGGGCAGTTCAGCAGGCCCCATCCATCCACACATTGAAAAACCTCCCTGCTTAGCTGTGAGGTTATATTCATAAAGTGTTGACACACAAAAGAATCCAGAACATTTACAAAGTGTGTAGCTCACACACACACACACACACACTCCCTCACACAAGGTCTCTGAGGTTTCAAACACCTCACACTGTCACTCCAGACGTGCAGTTAGACCCGCTGTGGACAACCAGTCGAAACCACATCCTGAATCACACGCTGTGCATCTGGCATACATGTAACAACAACATCTGCAACAGAATGTGATGCGAGAGCGCTGGCAGAGAGGAGCTGTGAATATGATGTGCTATTCTCCACACCTACTCTGTGCAAAAAGTGAGATTTCTCTAGATTTCTGTGACTCTTCGCACACATCTCCTACGTGCGTCGACCTTAAATTTAACTCTTGTTCACAAACAACTGATTATCTCTTTCTGATTATTGCTCATGCTCACATCATCTCCTTTGTCTGATCTGTTAAATGTCGGCCTCACGCTTTAGTCACAGGTGTGGTCAGTGAATCTCTCAAACAATGTCCAGTTAAAGATTATAAATTTGGAATTTATTTGCATTTGAGATGCAGGTAAGGGCTGGTGTTTTTGTGAATGCAAAACACGAGTGGTAAACACACAACAACAAGAAGAAGAAGAGACATTTGTATTGGCACTCTTTGTTAAACATCCTCTTCCTGCTTCTCAGTGCTCTGCAGAGCGACTCTCACTGTCATACGGTTTTGACTTTTTATCGCAAGCAACATCTAGATGACTTCGTGCTAGATATCCATCTCCTGTAAGACAAAGACAGAGATAGAGTTGCTTTAAAATAACGCTTTTCCAGACGAGTGTGCGATTGGGGGTTGTGCAGCAAATGTCTGCATGTTGCTACAGTATGTATACAGTATGAGGAGGGAAGTAGAGATAAATAAAGATACACGGTAAATAACTAAACACCAGTTACATGACTTGGACTTGAGCCTTTTGACTTGAACATACTTGACACCTTCCCCCAAGCTCAACAGTGAAAAAGTATGTCATTTAAAAAAGTGAACCACGATTCAGTTAATTTCCCTTTGTTTCCTGCATCAAGTAACGTTATCACTTCATTCCCAGCAAATCTAAATTTAATTTCCCAGCTCAACTTTGCTTGAACCAATCCGACAGCATCTAATCAAGTTTCAGGAGAAACCCATGAAGAACTAACTACGTTACTGGGCGCCAGTTGGAAAGAATTATGCCAAAGATAATTTTGTCTGCGTGCAAAAAAACGCAAAAGTTAAGGACTTGGGTGCAAAGACTTGGTCCCAGCTCTGCTTAATATATAATATATATACCTGTACAAGCTAATGCAGTCAACATAACAATAAGTCCTGTATGAGGTTAAGTTTTTCATTGATTCAACGCTATTGTGCATTATGTAATAAACTTGTTATTGAAAGGAGGACATTTTAGGGTTAGCCCTCAGGTTTAGTTAAACAGTAGCAAGTGTGTGTTTGTGTGTGTGGTCTGTGTGCCACAGGAAGCAGAGGGAAACGCTGCCCTGACCTGAGCAGAAGGGGAGGACTATAGCAGGAAGAAGCTCTTTGTTGCCCTTTTCCACCATGATGTCATGTCGGTCCAGTCGCCATATTACCATCCCGAACGAGCCTCTCTGTCCACGTATTCCTCATTATCGCAATACTAACGGTATGATCCGGGCTGTAACATCTGCTAATGCTCTCAAAGCAAACAACTGTGACGTACACCTTTTACCTGGCAACATTCGGCAGCTGCTGGGGGGGGTCACATGTTAAATCACTTAATGAGGGGTCGTAAAGTCAAAATCAGTCATAGACAATAAAAGAGAGATCTTATCAGCACTATAGTGCACAGCTGTGCCCCAACACAACAAGTGTGCTGTGTTGACAATAACACCTGAATCGAACTTGACCTTAAAAATGTTGCTGCAGCATTAAAGCTACATAAAGTATATAAAAGTACACTGAAGTAGACTTAACCCACGGCTAAAAAAGTCAAAGGAAGTAGTATTGAAGTATATTTACTCATGGACAAAGTACTTAAAGTGTGTTTTTTCTGGAGTGCTGATGTACTTCACATGCTAATGGTACATCTTAAGTGCTCGTAAAGATATTTTAAGTGTAAGAAGTGTACTTGACTGCAGCATTTTCAGGCATCAATATGAAGGAATCACATAAACTTAAGTACAAGTTGTTTTTTTAACTAATCAGTGTATTTTATGTACACTTATGTATAATATATATATATATATATATATACACACACAGTGTATATATATATATATATATATATATATATATATATATATATATATATATATATACACACAGTGTATATGTATTATAGGTGTATTAAAAGTTATCTGAAAAGTGGATTAAAATGTATTTCAGAGTAAAAAAAGAATTTATTTTAAAAGTACAGCATTAGTAAGAAATACAAAAGGATGTACTTAAGTATATTTAAGTAAGTCAAGTACACTAAAATGTTTTTGAGTATATCTTTAGTAGCAAAGATACATAATTAGTATACTAAGTATAAAAATAGCACAACGTTAGTATGTGTGCACAAGGAAGTATACTTCAAATATACTTAAAATGCTGCTCACAAAGCCTTAAGAAAAAAATACACAACTATTTCCGTGTCCTTGTAAACATTACAGCTATAAATAGCACCCAGTCCAAGGGCAGGAGCAACGTGCCAACACAAACGGAGGTGGTCAAACCGGTCCATGACCTCAAAGCTGGTGGACTGTGACAGTTGTCACTAGAGTAACTGTGTTTGTGAGTGTGTGTGTGTGTGTGTGTTCATAAGTGAACAACCGTGTGCAGAAAGGTGATCAAGAAGAAAACTTGCAAGTGCAGAAATCTCACAGAAGGCAGCAGAAGGCACACACTTTCTGTCTGTCATGTGCCACAAGTTTCCTGTTCTATAAATACAGGGGGGGGGGGGGGGGGGGGGGGGGACATTCAATAGACTGAAATTATATAACCCACCAGGCTGTCGGATCAAAGCACCACACACACACACACACACACACACACACACACACACACACACACACACACACACACACACACACACACACACACACACACACACACACACACACACACACACAGCCCAGGGCATGCTGGGTAAAACATGCTGTTTGCTCATCCATAAAGATCCAGGAGGACAGAGCATAGTCCACGTGAAGCTAGCTATAATGGGACGCTCCTGACACGGTGTTTGTTCACTTCAATAACAAAACTTAATGGCAATGTAATCCTAATCTCTGTGAGGGATGATTTTATTCCCTCTCGCTCGGAGTGAATGTCTGCAGTGAGAAACATCAAGGAAAGTGCTTCCAATGAAAATAAGAGATCCAACTTATCAAACTGATGGATCACACGGTTCGCTGTATTTGATAGATATTATTGAACACGGGTGTGTGTGTGTGTGTGTGTGTGTGTACAAAACCCATCACTGAAATAGGTTTGAAGTGATTGCATTGCGCTGTCTCTATCCTCTAGAGAACATGTATTTGTTGTCCTCACACACACAAACACACACACACTCTTCATGAAGATGCTTGTTCCACATCTTGCTTCTATGTTGACATTCTATGTTCTTTTTGTCTGTTATGGCAACATCTCAAAATAAAATAAAAAGGTACTCGAGTGTGTGGTGAATTGAACTGCTGAGAGAAATCTGCTGTTTCAGCTTTTGCCCCATTTATCTGCTTCTTTGGGGTATTTTGGATTTACTCCTGGGAAGTTTTGTTCATATTTTCTCCCTATCATTGCAAACTCACAGCAAGCTTTAGGGAAGAGCAGTTGCTGTCCGAGATTTATTAGTTTTTACAATATTAGAAGTGATAAACTCCTGTTTTTCTATCCCTCTCAGAATGCAAGTAAAAGAATCCCCAGGCCAGTTCCCATAAATAATCTACAATGGCCCATGTGGGACTTCAGTCTCATACACACATGACCATTTCCAGTCTAAAAACATTAACAAGGTGAAAAGATCTCATAGTTTTCATTCAACACATTTTATTAGCTTAAACTATATGGCCTCATGTCATTTCAAACTCTATAATGTCCGACCATGTTGTGTGTGTGTGAGAGTGTGTACATGAGTATGTTGAACAAGTGCATAGCTCCTCATACAGCAGGAGACATGAGGGAGGAAGCTTTATACGCTACAGTATTGATTATTCCACAGTTAATGCACATCAAATATTCATTGGATGTTGCATTAAAGAGCGCAGGAAGCTCATCTTAGGCGGCAGATTCGTGGAGACACAATAAAATGCTGCATAAGTAAGTAAGTAACCTGTACGTCTGACATGGGGGGAAATGATATCATCCGGCTGCTCAGAGCATTCCTGGACTACTTCAGTGACGAGCAGTTAAAAACTCACTTTTTTCTGCATCCACTTTCCCTCAGCCCACCTTGTCTACTTTCTACTTTAGATAATTATCTCCTATATTTCCCAGAATTCCACTCAACAACCCCCGGAGAACAGGCATGAACTTGTTGCATCCAGCTGAGTTATGTATACTGTATGTGTGGGTAGAGGCAGCAATAACAATAGAGATAGTAAGAGCCAGAGAGCTGAATTTTTCTACTCAAGAAAAATGAGTCACACTCCTACTCAAAACACAGCGAGCCTTGTGGCGTGTTGTCGATGGAGAAATTGATATCGCTGCATCTTCTTTGGTTTATTTCTCCATCTTTAACTGAAGATGGGGAGCCAAGGAAAAAAAAGAACCTTGTGCTTTAATTCTGAAGGATCCACAAAAATATTTAAAAAGTGTTGATGCAGAATGAATGACCTGCATGAATAAGAACAAAACGGGTCCAAAAATGAAAAGATAGATTCTTTCCTTTGCCGTCTGAAAGGTGTGTAACCATCATACAGATCAAATAAAGTGTAGACTACAATTCATAACTTTTAGGCCTATTCATATGTAATAAATATCAGCTGCAAAAGCTTGCTGCCAGGCATGTTAACATACCCACAATGCATCTTAATTTAGCTTCGTTTTAGCATTTTCTAGTTTGCATAATTGTTGAATAAAAGGTAAATGAACGAAAACAAATTCTTCCACCGACTGAAAGTCTGATTTGACTGCCAAATAATGTTTGGACAGGAGTTATATGGAAGCCTTTGTTTCTGCATGTGGTAACAAAAGAGGAAGAGGTGCAGACAATAGCTCTACAGAAAGTCTTAATCAAGACTAAGAGTCTACTGTCATGCTAGCAACATAAGGTCAGATAACATTCACCATTACATAACGGGCTGCAGCCGGTATAATGCATCTTAGTTTAGCTCGTTAGCATGCTAACATTTGTTAATTAGCCCAAAGTACAGCTGAGGTTGATCAGAAAGCCATTAAGTGTTTGGCAGAATCAAATATTGAGCTGATAATGGTGCTAGTTCAAGGGATCACCAACATTATTACTTGTTCATCCTGCGGGAATCACAAATGGACGCCACTAACATAAATAATATTTATTTTTGTGGTTACCAGTTACCCTGACTGCCAGTAAGCTCTGTGGGTCTTATGTTGCAGGCTTATGTTGTTTTTTTTTTTTTTTTAAACATACAACTTTTGCTTTAATATTCAAAGTGAATCACGTCTGAGCGAAGTGAGACATCTGAGATGTGTAAGAGTGGGTCACAAACAGCAACAGACTGTCTTCACAGGTTTTCTTTTCCTTTCCCGTCAGAAGAACCCAGTGAGAAAACTACAAGCTGGTCCCCCCCCCCCACACGTGCATTTTACTCTCCCTTCCATTAAGGCTCTTTACCAAATAAAAGTCAACAGCATTATGTCATGGCCTTCCAGAGGAGTCCTGGGGGAGGAGCACTCCTGGCAGTGTGGAAGTGGGAGAGAGCCTACTGTATATTATTCATACGGACTTTACCAAAGACCTGTGTTGCGTGTGTTTGACACGGTTGCAGATTCAAACAGGTTACCTAGCTCAAGTGTCAAAAACATTCAGTCGGTCCCAACGACAGCAGCTCCCCCAGCTTGCTGAGACTTGCCGTGGCATCACATGATGGAGTAACACCATCCCGACTCCCACCCCCCCTGCAGCAGGAGCTCGAAGAGACGGTGTTCAGAACCCACACAATACCATTTCATGTGATCTTGTATCACACGCATCTTCTTATAGTGTTCTGATCAGTTGGCTTGTGATTTGTGTATGTATGAGAACATCCTCTTGAGTACAATGTGGCCACACACACACACAAAACAACCTGCATCATTGGTTTCATACTCAATCTGAACCTGGGACTCCGAAAGTCCTAGAGTCAAGCAGGGATGACAGATTTAAGTTAACATAGCGTTGGTTCCCTCAACAATAAAACAATGTCATTTTTTGGGATTATTGCAGAAAATTTGTGGCAAACAATGTTTACGATTGAAAAAACACCCATCCTAGTTTCTCAGAGTCCAAGGTGATGTTTTCAAATGTCTTGTTTAGTCCAACCCACACACCAAAAACACACACGCACAAAAATAATAATGAAAATCAACAAATTCCCACATTGGAGAATCTGCAACAAAACACAATTTGGGCATTTTTGCTTGAGAAATTACAGAAACGATTAAACAATTATCCAAATAATGACACACACACACACACACACACACACACACACACACACACACACACACACACACACACACACACACACCACACACACACACAAACACACACACACACACACACACACACACACACACACACACACAACACACACACACCTGTCGATTAAAGAACAGCTGCCATGTCCCCATCATCATCATCATCATCATGTCTCACCTCAGTTACCTGGGAATGAACTAATCCTTCAATCCTCAGGTCATTTTACCATGAAGATGTCAGTGTGCTGGATGAAGCACTCCCCTGTACTGAATCTTACACCAAATGTGACAGAAGTGACTTTTACTTTGTGCAAACACAACCTCCAAAAACACGACAGCCTAAATGCAAAAGCCAGCAAGCATCGGAGTGGAATTCAGTCTCGTAGCCCAAACTAAATACCCTGGCTCTGCTACAGCGATTCAAGAGAGGCATCTGGATGCAGCAATGCAGTTTTTCGCCCTTACTCTCATTCACTTCGACAGCCGATGACGTTCGCTTGCCTGGCTTGGAATCTGCGACTGCTGCCAGCAAGAGTTGTGAATGAGGAGGCCGGCAAACACACACACACACACACACACACACATATAATAAGCCCAGGGTCCACACTGATGTAGCTCTCGTCAGAGCAGCTGGGTTCAGGTTACATTTAAACAAAGGAATTCACCTCCACATCTAAATCTAAAGTTTACCTTGGTATTAAACCTGCTCACTCTGTCAATATATGTCAGCTAACATTAAAATGTCAGATCCAAGCAGATCTCACTGAAACAAAACAGCCATAAATAACTTTGCAGAACTTCTTTTTAAACTGCTGTGACCCCCAAAGATCCTACAGGTAGCAAAGCTTTAAGATTTACTGCTGCTCTGACATGGTTAAACGTCTCCTACTGGGGCAGTCAGATGATACTCAGATGACCGTGCAGGAGATCGGGGTGTTTCATTTCACTGCATACTCATCATCCATAAAGTATCTTCCGCAGAGACCGGAGAGCAGCGCCACAGGAAGATGGAGCTCGGATGGCAGTAGCCCACTCAGTTGGTTATGTAACGATCAATTTGATTAAATAGCTTATGGGCTGCATCTAACGGATAGTGTATAATACCATTTGGCTTTATGTAAGACAGCGGTCACTTAACGTGATGGTTTAATATGATCAGAGCTGCTTCTTCTTCCCCTTTTTGTTTCCCCTCGATGGTAATCCATACGAGTTACATTTGCCACGCTGTCATTAAACATGAAACAGCATATTGATCGTAAATCCTCTTTGATCCACAAGTTTTAACCGAGTCCCAGCTGGTTTTAATCTCCCATCTCTAGGTTCTCTAATCAATGACGAGTGCTCACAAGGTCTTGGTGGTAAAAACCCAGACCAGCACTGATCTGTCTAACACAGAAGAGCCAAAGAGCAATGGAAGTTGGCATGGGGGCCTGTTTTGACACTCCTGGTCAGGGGATATCAATCACTTTTATTTCTACACTTCGCTGCCACTCGCACTGTTTTACTGATTTGGGAGGTGCGAGGATGCTGGAATAAAAAACACAGCAAATATTGCAATGGAAACTGGGCCTTCCTGCTGTGGACAGAGGAAACATGCCTCTTGCTTCAGCTCTGGCTTGAGATGCACTCCCATAAACAAAACAGGAGTAAACACTCTTTTATTCGCTCCATTCACATCCTCTCACTGTTGCTGGTATGTGACCTAAAGTAAGCCTCTGTGTGTACTATCCTCTGCCATACGTACGAGTGAGAAGTTACCACCAGCACACAGGGATCTCTTTGGCACTGGGCCCTGTAAGATAAAACCTCTAATGATTCACACGGTTAAAAAAGGACACTCACAACAACTTGTGACACATTTCAGTGTGTGCAGTGCAACAAATTTGAACTCAACTGTTGATCTACTCTCATTTGTAGGGCCATTGATCAAGCTGCGGAGAAAGTTGTGCTTCAGCTATTAACTCAAAGAACCTTCTCATCCCTTAATGTGAAATTGTAAAAGGCCCTTTCTCTCCCACACACAGGGGGCAGGGACTGGATGAGCACCAATGGAGCTGCTGGGACAAGCCCGATCTGTCATGGGTCATTAACTGTTCTTATTAATTCATGAAGCTTAATTCACCCGGCCCAGTCGTGCTCTGCGCCCCATAAAACAAAACGTCCAGATTGACCCATGGGTAAAATTGCATCCTTCGTTAAGGGTTTTGACAGCATGTCAGCTTCCTGTTTCACTTCATCACTCCATTAATTCCCATGAAACTCTCTCTCTGGCCTCTGCGCAGACTAGCAAACCTTTTGTCTCCCAAGTATGTCATCGTGTGAGATAAATGGAAGGATCTGCCAGAGGCGCGCAGTCTTCTCCTGCGTCACCCCGCAACTCCACAGAGACTGTTGCCACATGAAACCACGTGCTGCCTGCATCCAAACTTGTGTGCACTTGTGAGTGTGTGTGTGACACAAACCTTACTTAGAATTTCTAGTAGAAGGTTACGCAATTTATTCTGAATTGTGACACATACAGAGTTCAAAAGAAGTATGCTGCTGGGGTTTAGTTTTTTTTTAAGCCATTTGTTACCAGAAGACTTTATGGTAAATATTCATGGCGTCAGACTGTATAATGTTTACCTGCAGGCCTTCCTCCTGCCCTTAGCACCGACCTATAATAACACTATATACACCTTTATATTCCAGACTAGTACATCTGGCCTTCTCAGACGTTGGACTACACTGATAACCAGTCCTTCTGTGCAGGCCCCATACATAGATTTTAACAGCAGTCACATCATCATATCACGGTTCAAATAGCAGCCAGCCTCCACTCGTGTATTCTCTCTCTGTATAAAGAGTTATCAGTGTGTGTCTCGGCACGTATAATGTTGCGAAAGCGCGCATTCATGTGCACAGACAGCGAAAGCAGGATGTGGGAGGCAGATCTCCCCCCTTTGCATATGTGGGATAACGCATAGGATTTTTAAAAATCAGTAAGAATAAAAATGACTGATTTTAGGTTAGAATTTATCACCAGACAATGAGACGTGTTCATATTGTTGGTATTATTGCATACGAGTCTTTTTCTGTTGCATCTGTAGGATTTACCTGCTGTACAGAGCCCTACAGACCGCAGGCGTACCTACTGCCGTCATCATTACGATTATTTCTACCTTTTCTGCATATTGAGCGCAAAATGTGACACAGCCAGGCCTACTTACTATTTGCACTGAGCGGTTTTTATGTGCCAACTTACCCTCTCTCGCTTTTAGCAGTACAGTGTTGGCTACTATGTTCTCCAGCTCCATCAAAAAGAAAAAAAGATCCTAAATGCAGAGGTTTTCGGTTCACAGGCGTCTGCAGCGAAAACAACGTCCTTCAGCCTGAACGCTGTCTATATTTTCTTCACTCCTTGTCGGTATCCGAGCAAATTTCACTCATATCAAAGTCGTAATGGATAAAACAGGATGTCATAGATTTGCTTGCAATGTAAACTGGGCATGGTTCTTGTTGTGGGCTGGAAGTGCGGTGCTGCATTTCTACTCCAATCCCCCCAAAACCATTCCATGCGTAATTTGGCTGCGGAATCACTCCGACGCAGAGAATATTCAAGTTGGAGGCACCGATGTATGTGAACCGGGTTCTTTACAGCGGTACACCAGGACACTACCAGCTTTACATTACAACAGCAGGGGTTGGTTGAGCGAGGACATCAGCGCGCCCCCCTCCCCTGTTGGTGCGTAATCAAAATGGGCTGGGCCTCTCTGTCACAGCTGCATCAAGCCAGAGACAGAAACAACTCCACCAGAAGTGAAGCTAATTTGTCAGCAAAATAAAAGCGTATTAAAAGTATTTTTTCTAGCGGTGACCTGTGGTGCATAAAAACCAGAAACACAAGTTGAAGGATGAAAATAATAATAAAATGCTTACACACATGCGGAAATATTACAATTCACTTTTCTGTCTCCTCCACTCCCTGAAGCTGTTACAACTTTCCACATCAGTAAAGCAGCTACGGTCCACCTGCACAGGTGTTTCCACTAGTTACCTGCCAGATAACTGAGAACACCTGTGAGGGACTTCTTAGTCACACATTATATCACCCAAAATAAATACACCTCTGCTGAGATCCTTGTTGTAAAACCACATAAATACTGTACCTTCTCTTCTGCCTCTTGGTTTAAACTGTACATTTTGGCCCCTGTATGCTATGTGTCCCTGGAAGGCCCGTTCAGGAAACCACTCATTTACATATGGGGGTAAAATTAGCTAATTACTGTATAGTAAATATAGAGAAAGGGGGAAAAGCATAGACTGTATGGGGAAAAGGCAAAGTCGCCCTCTGGTGGTAGAATTTCAACATGATGAACTGCATAACAGAAATGTCCTACTATGATTTATACTTTGCATTAGGCAGCCTCTTAAGATTTAACATTTCTAGTGGCCTTTTTCACAGAAGAGATGCCAAACACAGGGGAGGACACATCGTTCGTTTAGTGCTTCTGCACGCTGCTGAGATTTACAGATAATGCCACGACCCATGTTTACAAACTAAATGTACTTTTAAGTTTTTATTTCTACAACCATTGTTCGTGTGTGCCATGCTCAGGTCAGTAGGTTCATATCTTCATGTCTTGTTGGTAACACACCCTGAGATTCCAAATGGAAACATATACTTATAATATAGTAAATATGACAATTAGGGACCTTTATTTTGAAGGTTGACCGGAATTCATACGGTTTTAACTCTACATCTTGACATCTTTCTTTCCTTTTTTTTTTTTTGCATGAAGGCTGCTGTATAGTTTTCACTGAATAAATACAAACTCAACATACATTGAATCTCGGCGGAAGACTAATGCACGTGGTACCACGATAACTCGTTTAAGAGACCACACAGTAGGCCTGATTACCGCCAACCTTCCTGCACGTGCAGCCGGTGTAGAGGGCGTACTGAGGCGGTCATAGGGTGTCCGCAGAGCAGCTGTTTTATATTAACTCACTGGATCCGTCCAAACGATTAACAAGCAGTTATTGACTGATGAAGGCAGATAGGAGAGATTTCTCCGGACGCGCTCTGATCTCTAGAAACAGGACATGCGGAAGTCTGATGCGCTGATATGAAGCCTGCCTACATTGAATTATGCCCTTTCTTCATAGATAGGCATAACAAATGCACGAGTGTGATCTGCATGTTGCTTGTAATGCCATCATTCAGGACCAGAAGTGCTCTGGCTGCTATATGGGCCCAAATCCCATTAAGTATGTTTAACCTTTAATGCCTTAAAAAGTAATTAATTACAACAGAGTATAAATAAAACAGAAAAAAGGCAACATGGTGAGATACAAATTTGTCCAAGCACACCTTCCATAATGAAAAACTAAACTCTTTAATGGAGCATAGCATGTAGTTTGTGTCAATCGCAGGCCCACACACACACCTCCAACAACATATCACCAACAAAATAGAAAGTGCTGCTGTAAAATAATTGCCAACAGAGTGATCGTACATAAACACATGATTCTTTCAAATGTTGCTATAAGTATCTGCAGAGAGCAGCTATCACATTATTTTTTTCTCCAAATAATTCAAATGAAATTCATAAAGTACACTACAGTATACAGACCCAGCATGATGCAGCCTTGTATCCATTAAAATAAAAATAAAACGCTCATGCTCTCTCAAACTCAAATTAAATGTAAAAAGTATCAGTCCCATACAAACTGAGAAAGGGGCTCATGGATTCAATGTTAGTATTCGTCTAAGTTATCGGCTTTGGGTATGGAAAGGCCTCGGTCCTTCAGCGCCAGCATTTTGACTTTCTCCGTCTCCTGTTTGGATTGCTGTTGCAACCGTTGCTCCTCCAGAATCTCTTCGATGGAGACCTGCTGCAGGACCGTGTCGCAGGGCTTTTCCATATCCTGCATAGAGAACATTTCATCAGTCGACAGGCTTAAAACAAACTCATCACGCATCGTGTACATCAGCAAACTGTTCACGCTCTCATGATGGCTTCAGGATTACAAAAAGGGATAGTTTGGATGCTTTGTGAGGCACTTATCCATATAGTCCGAGTACAGTAGATGACAGTCGGCACGCCCCCAGTTTGGAGGAACGGACAAAGCAATGTACTGCTGTGGACTGGGGTAGCAGCAAAACGTATTTTAGCCACCCCCAAAAAGAATGTTAAAGTGTACGCTATATTTAGAATATTTTCATCGCTTTATCTTGCCTTCAGACAGCACTTTGGCGAGGAACTGAAGCGGTTATTTCCCTCGCCTGGATCGGTGAGCTTGTGTGCGTTATTGTGTGACTTTGGTTAGTTCAGATTCACAAAAGTTCCACAATTATACAAACAAACTAACCGAACGAGGCAGCGGTTAGACCAGCAGCTCCCATGTTCTGTGAGGTAAAATCACTGTTTTTGTCAATGGAGTCTGGTGGCTTTCTGGTGTAAGTACGTTTTAAACGTTCTGCATGTAAATATTTTTCTGTTGAGACACACGTGCCAATGTGATCAGCCAATATCTCACCAGACATATCTGTAAAGGCACCAGTACTCCACCACAAACCCAGCCACTTTGCACACTCAATCTCCACCCACATCTCCCGTCTGTCCACAGCAATTAAAAGATTCAGAAATAAATGAATAATAAATTAATAATGAAATGAAACTGCAATAGCAACTCAGTGAAATTATCAAGCTACCGCAAACCTCTCCTACCACAGAAGATGTTAATATCTACTGGAGCGCTGCGTATTGTGTCCGTTTAAAATGAAACTTGTTTTACATTATCACAGCCTATGATGCCCATCACTGTTGTGCATCCATTATTCATGTTTTACTCCGTATACTGAACATCCTGAGCAGCTGTCAAAATGCAGATTTATGACTGAAAGCGTGACGTATAGTTAAAGAGGGTTTGGAAGTAACGTTTGTGCCGTGTGCAGGCCTAGAAGGTCCTATACACTGTCATTGTAATGAGATAAGATACAAATCTAATATTATGGAGGTTTCGGTTGCTATACCTTTTCTTTAATGTTCTGAATAAGAGTCGGTTTAAGTGGCTAAGCAGAAGTAACATTTTTCTGTTAGTTTCAGACGTTTTTTATTGTATTTATTTACAGTACATCTAGATGGCAAATGTATTAATCCGTTTTCAAAGTTTATAGCTCGTGTGAGAGATTCTAGTCATAAATTCCAGCCAGTTTTAACCAGCCATGTATGAGGCAAAAAACGCATGTCACCATCAACCAACGCAGCCGCCTTGTTTACCAAACACGTGATGTTGCACCGAATGAGCCTTTTTGCATCAAAACAACAACAACAACAAAAAGGCAGATTTATTAAAAAGCTTCCGAGCTATTGGTTTCTCATTTACTTCGTTTGTAACTTTGTGATTTACGGCCTGGAAAAATAAAAATCTAAATGTTAGCTTGTGTAAATAAACTCTGTTATCATACAAACAAGCAGTATTAAATTATTATCATCTGAATAAATAAATATAAGAGATACAAATCTCATATTGAAAATTACTTACCAATAGGGCTGCAACTAACAATATTTTCATTATCGATTAAACTGTTGAATATTTTCTGGATTAACAGATTAATCGTTTTACTTATAAAATGTCAGAAATTATGGAAAGTTTCTCGAAGTCAAAAGGTCATAAGTGAGGTCTTCAAATGTCTTGTGTCATTCCAAAAGCAAAAGATATTCAATGTAATATATATAAAATCATTTCTTCATATTTGAGAGGCTGAAAACATAATTTTGGCATAAAAAAATGACTTCAACGATGAATCGATTCTCAAAATAGTTTGCAATGATGAATATATTTGTGAATCCCAATTTGTAAAAGGTCAGCTCTTGTACCACACTATACACACACACACACACACACACACACACACACACACACACACACACACTTCCCACTTACTATCTCTCCAAGAAGTACCACATTCTCTCCTCTCACAATGAATATTCCTCTGGGGATGTCACCAAATTTCTTCCCCACGTGGATGCGCTCTACTGTCTGATGAAAAACTAAATTGGCTGGGGGGGGGGAAGACACACACAAACGAGAAACAGGTTTGAGAAATAAAAGTGCAGTGTTAAAATGACACTTTAAAATAAACTGTTGGATGAATAAAACACACCAGATGGTGGGGAATCATATTAACATTATAATTGAGCATCTGTGGAATTAGCTGAAACACTTTGTCTTGTGTTTTGCATCATATACAAGTAAAAACAAGTGTGAGGTAATTAAATAAGTCATACCAAACTGATCAATGCTTCGGAGGTAACCAATCAGTGTTCTGCCATCTCGGAGCAGCACCAGGTGCTTCTCTGCAGGACACAACACACGCAAGGTTAATTACAACATACAATTATGGTTACAAATGATCCAGTTTGTGTCAGACACGATGCCACATCTTGAAACCATTTCTCAGGCAAACCATCTGCATGCACGGGGGGAGCGCGAGCTCCTCGCGGACTTACTGTCGATGTCGTCAATGAGGCTGGCCGTCCCTGGTACGTAGTTCATCTTGGGATACTTTTTATTGTTTCTTCGTGTACCTTAAAGTAACGTCAAGCCATGAATGTTTCAAAATATGTTTCTTTCAAGAGGAGTACAGGAAGCGTCTTTATACACGCCCGGGATAAACTTCCTGTAGACGCTTAACCCTTTGGGCGCTGCTGTCCAATTTATTTTATTTTTTAGAACCGGTGCTTTAAATAAACATCTTTAAATAAATTTAACACCAAACATGAATCGTTTTTAAGATTAAAATATGAGTATATAAAAAGATTAAATATAAAAAAATAGGATCTTTTTATGACGTGGTTTCTATTGGCTAAAAACATCAACTGACTCAGGCGACACCAAAGATCGTATATAATGACAGATCCGTAACAACTCAACACTTGAGTTTATGTAGCCATAACATTATCGAAATACACATTTATACAATGGTATTCTCTCTCTCTCTATATATATATGTATGTGTGTATATATATGTATGTATGTGTATGTATATATATATATATATATATATATATATATATATATATATATATATATATATATGTATATGTATATGTATATGTATATATATATATGTATATATATATATATATATATATATATATATATATATATATATATATATATATATATATATATATCTTTTTTTGCCCCGTTTGTTTTTTGTTTTTTATTATTTATATATTTTACTATTTTTATATTTTACAAATATATATATATATATATATATATATAAAAATAATACAAAACAAACAGGAAATATGTGTATATATATATATATATATATATATATATATATATATATATATATATATATATTTCCATTTGTTTTGTATTATTTATATATATTTTTTTTGTTTTTTTGTTTATGTATGTGTATATATAACAAATAATACAAAACAAACGAAGATAAATAATTATAATAAGGGGGTTTGTATACAAATGTTTAATTACTAAGCATAAATAAGTACAAAAACATAATAAATAGGAGCAAGGACTTCAAAAATAAGGGGCATAAATCAACACACAATATATTAGAGTACATTTTTCATCAGTGATGAGAAACATAATTTAAAATAATTTATAAACCAAACAAAGAAGGGGTTACTTCCACTTGCTGCAATGAATATATATTGATCGGATATATAAATAATATATATAAATATCGGAAATAGATTAATTTAAATGATCCATATTAACAAAAATAGGGGAAATGACACAGGACATGTAATGCCTGTGCAGCTTTAGTAACATGTGGTTTGTGGTGTCAGAAAATAGCAGCAGAGTGAGAGCTCTTCACTTTTTCTCGTGCTCTTAAAGAGACAGGACAGGATTTCCCGAGCTCGGTGCAATTCAATCATTTCCTGAATCAATCAGGCCGATCTCTACTGTGGAAAAAAACGGCGATATTGATGTTAACAGTTTGGCCCAGCTGACGGCTCAGATAAGTAACGTTACACTTGTTAAAGCTTTTGTTTTTTACAATGGCAGATAACAGGACGGTTGCTGGGGAGCGCGCTTAGCGGATGCATCATCATCAAATGCAGTCAAATCGGCCCTCGACTTGCAACTCGGAAAATACTAACGGGAACTGGAATAACACCATGGTACGTGGGGGGTCAACGCTTTAAGGGTTTGTCCGCTGTCTTTCAGTGTGTTTTAATTGTCAAGTAGTTACAGAAAAACACTGGTACCCAGCTAGCTTGCGTTGCGTGAGAGCTCTATCTATGCTAGCTGGACGGCTAACGTAGCTAGCAGGGCATTATGTAACGTTAGTAGTTCACGCGACACAGCTAGTCCAGCTGTCGCGCGACTTTGTCACGTTTATCTGGACGTGACATCACTGAGGATAGTACTATAGTTGAGTCCAAACGTACATGAAAACATATATTTGACCTTAAGTATTCAGCGTGGCCTGTTTTCGGTTAGCTATTCAGTATTTACCTCCTCTGTGCAAAACTAGTTCCGCAAGCAATGCATGAGTCAGTGTTTACTTTATCTTCTGTGATGGGCAGTGATTTTTGAAAGTCTGGTTTATAGTTTCCTGTTAGCGTGTACCAAGGACAGCTGATATTATATATAGTACTACTCCTCCTGGAGTTTAGAGATATTCTCTCATATAAAACTCATGTGTTCTTCTGTGTTCACAGGATGCTCCTCAGTATCCAGGCTACCCTTCACACTACTGGTATCCTCAGTCTCATTCTGCAGGGCACTATGCAAACACCTATCCCTCGGGATCAGATGTTCAGCCACAGTACAATCCACAGGTACAACATAACCTGGCCCTTTTTTTAAATCCGAGTAGCAGTAAATCTACTCGTCCTTAAGTCTCTTAAGTGCTTTCACCTTTCCCTCACATTTTCTAACAGTCAGCTACTATGTTGGAGCAGTTGCATCACTATGATCTCTTGTGCTTTCCATGTAGGTAATGCCTGGAGGTTATCCAAATGGCCATGGTGTCTACAGCCCACCACAGAATCAATATTCAACAAGTGGCTTCCACCCATCCAACCCTTTCTACTGTGCGGACACTCAGAGACCGGCTCTAGGTCAGTATCCTAACCAGGGCTGTCCAGCGGAGCAGAGCAGTGGGCCGTCTGGGCAGCCACACGCTCAACACCAACATCATCACTATCCTGGTCCACACTGTCAAGGGGTGAGTCAACCCTAACCCTAACCCTAACCATGGCCACATGTTAGGAATAGTATTTGCTAAATGTAACATTGCTATTGATTTGTCTCTGACTCTGATATGCTATGCAAAGTGATATAAGTAATACAAATAATTTGCTTTTTTCTGAACTAAAATTATCTTCACACCCTAAAAAAGACAACTTTTTTTAATTTTATTTTTTAAAATATATATATATATATATATATATATATATATATATATATATATATATATATATATATATATATATATATATATATATATATATATATATATATATATATATATATATATATATATTATATTATATTTCATCATAGTATTTGTTTCTCAAAATGAACCCTCAGGGTCCTGGATATCCTCCTGGAGCGTATCCTCACTACAGTGAAGGAGGTCATGCAATGCCTTCAAACCCCCCATACCCCACTGGCCAACCTCACCACCAAAACCCCGAGGCATGGGCGCACTCTGGAGCGTATGCCCCCCCACAGCCGCAATGGCAGCCAGGCCAGCAACCTCCACAAAACCACTACGGAAATCCTGTCCGTCCAGCGCATCCTCCAGCATGGCCAGGGACTGGAACTGGTGCTCCACCACCTTACCAACCCAAGGTATGAATCTGCACCTACTGGTTTCCATGATTCTTTGGTATAGGCCGGTATACGACCGATATGAGACCGAAACAAACACTCAAAGTATTCAATCAATTATTATCTAGAGATTTTGAGAAACTTTTAAATCACATGCTCAAAATGAAAAAGAACGTTTACATTATTGTTGGAAATGTCAAAGTTTGGATGCTCATACAGTTTGTATAAAAGCAGTAATGATGGTAAACAGTAGGCGACCTGAACCCATAGAAATACAATGATAGTAGACCTTGAACTGTTTGCCGTGGACATTTGACCAGTTAAAAAGAAAACCTCAATTGTTGTTGGTTGTTATGGTGACAACACGTGTCAGTGTGGCTGTAAAGTCGAGCACCAGTTTGTGAAATGTGTTTTGACCTACTGTCAACACCAAGCCTGTGTTTCCCTTTTTTATCTGACTTAACAATAGAAATATTAAACAAGGTAACTGAGATACTGCACAAAAGGAGGAGAAAAGATGGTTTTTAAGGCGGGACTGGAACAGTGTGAGGGGCTCTGTATTGCGGAGATCTATGGGGAGGGAGTTCCAGAGCCTGGGGGCTGCCACAGAGAAGGCTCTGTCCCTTTACAATGTTTTGTTTTATGTTATTGCAGGACCAACAGCATCAACGTGCCCAACAAGTGGGACCTAAACCCAGGCCGACCCCATCCCTGAATCCCCCCAATGGAAAGCCAGCCGAAATATGTTCACCTCCCCAAATGTACAACAAAACTGGGAGAGGGGAGCCTCCGCCAGGTGAGCCTCTGCCCTCGGCCCCGGCCCAAGCTCCAAGCCAGGCTGGACCTCATCCGCTGAGCGATAACCCCAGCCTCGCGAAGGTCCAATATGTCATGGCCAGAATGCTACTGCTTCAGGAAGATGTTGATGAGTTTGTTGGCAGAAAGTCAGACAAGAGTTATCGTTGTCTGGAGGAACTGCTGACCAAAGAGCTGCTGGTGCTAGACTCTGTGGAGACTCAGGGACAGGAGACTGTCCGGCAAGCCCGAAAGGAGGCTGTGCAGCGGATCCAGGCTATTCTGGACCGGCTGGAGAAGAAAGCCTTCTGAACTGGACTTATTTACTGGTTTGTGGGTCTCTAAGTCTTGCTGTTTTTCTTCTTCCAGAGCTCTCTCTCTCTCTCTGTCGCTCTCTCTCTCTCTCTCTCTCTCTCTCTCTCTGTCGCGCTCTCTCTCTGTCGCTCTCCCTCTCTGGTACATGGAACCAACCTTGTAAAGCTTAATTATGCTGGTATAAGTGATATGATGGTGTTAGAAGTGTAGACTGATGGTTGTACATATCATAAGTGACTTTGAATCTCAGTGAGTGACTCTGCTGGCTACACAACCTGACTCTCTTACTCAGCTCATCTGTCATGCCTTTGCCAGCATAATGCAGGGCTGAGTCACCGAAAGATCAATTTATTCAGATTTTCGTCATGCTGTCCTTCAGGATTGTGGGTCGATTTTAGACTGATCCTACATCTAACAACACGTGAACTTCATTAGCCGTCTATTGTTACGTCTCATAGTCCGCATGATTTTGTCTTCACCCCCCGATTAGAGGCCATAGACTTAGTTGCCCATCGTCCCGTCTCCATGTCTCTGCAGGAAGAGGTGCAATGCTTTCCTTTTTTAAATTGTGCCCCCAGGCCTGCATGCACTGTAATGTCAGACAAACACTCGATAAAGTCATGACATCTCAAAGCTTATAATTGGGCGTAGAGCGTTGCAGATTAGTGAGAGCCCCCTCAAGATTGCTGTCCTCATTATTCCATCTTTTGGATGAAATTTCTTCCTAAATGCGGACCTAGAATCAGACCTACATATGAATGCCATGTATTTTACTCTAGGAACTACTGTTATTACAGAAACGTAAGGAAAAGTTTAAGAATTACTTGAAAAGCTGTTGAATTATGTTCTTTTTATCCCGTTTTGAACTATATATATATATATATATATATATATATATATATATATATATATATATATATATATATATATATATATATATATATATATATATATATATATATATATATATATATATAATATATATATATATAATATATATATATATATTACACACAGTTGCTGTAAAATATAAAAGAAAAGATGTACTTTAACTTTGTCAGTAATGTTTTGTGCTTCAGGACAATGTTGGTCACAGCACTTGGATCAAGTGTTTCATTTGGACCTCGTTTCTGTTTTCTGTTTCACTAATATCCTTGTTATACAAATCCAGATTTTCTCCATAATCAAAGTTCTCGTGTAGAGCTAGTCTCTTTTCTTTCTCAATCATTCTTGATGTGTTGATTTAGAAAAAAGAGTGCCATATTTCAGGGGATGGTTTTATATAATTAGAAAAAATAAATAAAATTAAGATTACAAGCTTTGCATGAGAAAAACAATCACCTGTCATATGTGTTCATTTTCCTGTGCTGTGAAGTTTCTGTTTTGATGGAGCACAACTGTACAGTTTCAGATGTAATGCATGTTTCCAACACCAGATGGGAATCTTTGCCTGATGAGTATTGAAATTATTACAAGTGAGAAAATAGCAGAGAAATAATTAAATGTCAGTATATTTTTTAACCTGTGCTCTCTCTCTCTCACTGCTTTATATTGTATACAGTTAACAGAGTAACATTAAGAAATATTTAGCGTTTTATATGGATATTGTCTACAGCTAAATGGAAAAGAAATGGAAACACAGTTTTTCAACCCCCTCCCTTAGTGTTTCACAGCCCAGTAAACCCACTGCGCTTATATTGCAATATTGATATCCAGAAAATAATGTCTTTTAAAATAGTGATTGTAAACTATTAATTAGAAAATGCTTGTTTTTTTGTTGTCCAGTGGAAACGGCTACATGGATCCACACTCCCTACATCTGCCCGGCAGCATGCACATCTTTAAATAGAAAGCTATTTTGATGCAAAAGCATAACACAGCCCCCTGAAGGCTTGAGGCACACATGCTAGATTTAATGTGAGGGTCAAATAGCCTGACCAACCTTAGAGCACCCTGCGGTGAGTACATCTGACGAGAAGCAGCCGGAGACTAAAATCACCTGTGCCGTTCATGCTGCGAGTTTAACCAAGCGGTTTCCGACAGCTGATTGGAAATACTTTTATTTTGGTAAGGAGGCTACAAACTGCACATTCAGGTTTTTTTTCTTTTTGACTTTTTGTATTGTCGACTTTTAAAGGACCAGAAGTAGTCTCTAGGAAAGCTCAGAGAAACCGCAATGTCTTATACATGCAAACTTCCCGCGTCCTGGAATGATCAACCCCCCCCTCGGAAGGTGGAAATTGACCTGAGTTCACCCGGCTTAGCTGTGTTTGAGTTGGAAAGACTCTTGTTTACTGGCAAAGCCATCATCAGTCATGCAGATGAAGTCTGGCCAAGGCTATACATTGGTGACCAGTAAGTATTTTTGAAACCCACAGATTGGCTGACAACAGTGAAGCATGTTCTTGTAACTCTTTGCTTTTTATGTTTCCAAATGTGCTTTTGTGAGACCTTTTTTTTTACAAATATTACCCAAGTCAGTCCACATATGATCATAAATCAGATTGAAATACAGTCTGAGTAACTTAAGATCCCGCACAGGGAGCATACGTAAACTACAGCTATGCTATGTGAGAGCAATTTCAGACATGTGAGTTGCATGCCTCAGTCACATGTCTGAAATGGTTTTCTAAATATCAATCATCACAATGAAATACTTAACGTTGCTAATGGATCCTGTTAGAAACACCTGCACTGTTTGACTGTATCCTCTACATATTGTCAGACGGTCAGTGAATGCAGTGTTGTGCTTTTCAGAAACAGTGCAGAGAACCGGGCTGATCTATCCAAGCATCGAGTCACGCACATCCTGAATGCAGCTCACAGTAAACGTGGAGTACAGCCACACATCTATGAGGGCATGGAGGTCAGCTACATGGGCATAGAGGCTCATGACTCCTGTGGCTTCGACATGAGCGTCAAATTCCAGGCAGCAGCCGACTTTATCCACAGGGCTCTGAGCAGAGGAGGTGAGAGAGAGAGATTCATTTTAAAGGTAGTCTGTTTACAACTTAATGTTGCAATGTTATGTTTCTCTGATTCCCAGGCAAAGTGTTGGTGCACTGTCATGTAGGAGTGAGCCGCTCCGCCACCCTGGTCCTGGCTTACCTGATGCTGAAGCACAACCTGAGCCTCGTGGAGGCTATTTGTGCCGTGAAAGATAACCGGGGTGTCATCCCTAATCGAGGTTTCCTCCGACAGCTCATCAAACTGGATGGCCAGCTCTTTGGCACACACTGAGCGCTGCCTGGTGGCATTACTGGTCACATTTCACGGCTTCATGTGATAAAGATAAATCCCATGTTGTTAAAAAAAGTATTTCATTTTACTACTTACAGTATTTGATCATGTCCTGGATCATGTTTTTATTGCCTTTAACTTGAAGGTAAACATATTTATATTCTGTCAATTTGTTCATGTTAAATAATTGGAGTTTTACATAAATAAATATATGAATCTGATGCAGCTTGTCTGTACATATCAGTGCTTGGTACACAGAAAGCAAGATCACATAAAGGAAATGACAAAAACAACAACACGGGTTGTGCGAGGTCCCTATTCTGACTATTTGAGAACTATTTCTTAATCTAAAATGTCAGATCCATAAAGGTTAAGCAGAAGATGTAACTTGTGTGGATCCATTAATTAACTTGTGAACCTACAGAATTTAAATTAAAAAAAGCAGCTAAAGACTAATCAAACCTGGCGTCTGCCTTTATCCTGTGCAGTCTCAGTTTGATGCTGTGGTTAGACAGTAATCATTACACAGAACAAAGGGAGGAGCAGAACAAATAAGACTTTGAGATGGAGAATAAACAAAACCAAAGTTCAGAAACTCGGATTAATCTTATAAAAGGGACGTCCCACACACTGTGTCCGGCCTGAGCTTCGCTGTCTGTGCTTCAACAAGGTAAGTGGATAAAAAGATTGAGAGAGATCAGATGAATTGTTCCCGTCAAGTACAAGTTTAAGTATTCTGCCAACAGTTAAGAACGCTGTTTAACATATTGAGTTTGAGATGTAACTGATTGATCTGTGGCGTGTTACAACTGTATTTAAGATCTTTAGAAATGACCAGATTAACAGATTTATCCTCTTTTGGAGGTTCAATGAATGTATTGTTGTAATTTCAGGAATGTAAAATGAAAGCCTCTTTAACTTTACGTATTTCTCAATAATATTAAATACTCAAGACCTTTAGTCAATAAAAAACAAACCTCTTTAAGTGTTTACTACATTACAGCCCAAATACTCATCAGATTCTGCTTCAAATGTTGCTAAACTCTGATTGGTGCACAGACATACGAGACATCTGCTTCTCTAAATCGGCCGTGCCCGCTTCAAATCAGCGAGAAAAAGAAATGTAGAAATCTAAAATAACCAAAAAACAGACGATGGTTTGTTCGAGCACAGTAGGAACCCATCATCCGGTGCCTTTAAAACAATATATTTACGATAAGCTTCCAGGAAAATCAGTGAGTATTTACCATGAAATACCGTCCCTCCCCCACACAACAGCAAACATTGGGTAACCCAAATGAACAATGCTGCACTTTTTAACTTTTGTCCTAGTTCACGATGATGCATGCAGCTGTGGGTGTCTGGATCTTATCAGCAGTGATCTGCGTGGGAAGAGGGGATCATCATTTTGGTCATAGTCAAGGAGACCACGACACCGCACTCGATGGCAGCGCTACCAGCTTCTCACTGGTGTCTTCAGCAAACAAAGAGTTTGCTTTCCGTCTGTACAGCAAGTTAGCAGCTCATGCTGACTCAGTGGGTAAGAATATCTTCTTCTCCCCGGTCAGTGTGTCTCACGCCTTGGCTGCGTTGTCCGTAGGAGCTCGTGGGGAGACCCACCGTCAGCTTTTCAGTGGTTTGGGTTTCAACAACTCCCTACTGACGCAGACAGATGTAGATCAAGCCTTCCACATGCTCTTTGGAGCGTCGAACAATGAATCTCAGCAAGACAGCAATCAAGGGTCCGCAGTGTTCATGGACCAACACTTCAAAGTACAGTTTGAGTTCCTGGAGACCTTGAAGCAGTCCTACTCTGCAGATGCGTTAGTTGTCGACTTCACCAACGCCACAGACAGTGCCAATACCATCAATAAGTACGTGGCGGAGAAGACCAACGGGAAGATAGACAAGCTGGTCGAGAGTCTGGATCCAAGCACAGTCATGTATCTCCTCAGCTACATCTACTACAAAGGCAAAAACATTGTTTTTCATGCACAACAAATATACAAAATACACATTTATATATTCATTTTAATTGTACAATACATATCTTGAATTTTGAACTCGGCTTCATCCAATGTTCAGATTTTGGTTCTGGAAATATATGCACATTAACACATAATTAATATGATAATGCCTAATGTGCATATTTAAACATTATGCTCACTTGTAATACAAGAAAATAATTGTATGTATAACATTCAAATGTGTTTTACTTCCGCTCATCGTCAAACAGGAAAGTGGGCGACTCCATTTGATGCTAAGCGCACTAAGGAGGACACCTTCATGGTGGACGACAGCACCGAGGTTCCGGTCCAGATGATGAATATGGAGGAGCGTTTGGATACCTATTACGACCAGGGCATTAACACATCAGTCCTCAACCTGCCCTTCAACAGCACCTACTCCATGCTGCTGATGTTGCCCGACGACATGGCAACACTGGAGAACGTTATCTGCCCGGGCCATGTCACCAAATGGTTGAAATGGATGAAGCCCAGGTGGGGAGAATCTAAAATCATTCTTAAATTCTTGGTTTCTGATATGTTTGACACTGTATATACAACTTAACTGTGTCAGATCAGTTATTACTGTCGGATCAATGTTTGTCTATTTCACTTTCTTTCTTTTTTTTTAGGAAATATAATATATATCTTCCAAAGTTCTCCATCAAGACTTCCTACAGACTGAATGATGTGATGACTGAAATGGGAATGACAGACATGTTTGGTGATCGTGCAGATTTGAGTGGCATTTCAGAGGGGCAAAAACTGGTAGTCTCAGACGTAAGGACAGAGAGCAAAACATATTCACACATATTTCCTTCCCTATATTCCATCCATCTTTGTTTATCTCACCTCGCCTCCGTTGATCCGTAGGTTGTGCACCAAGCTACCCTGGATGTCGATGAGGCCGGTGCCACCGCTGCAGCTGTTACAGGCATTGGCATCACACCTTTGTCCTTCCAGAGAGTCCCTGTCTTGAAGTTCAATCATCCATTTATGGTTGCCATCATTGAACGCAACACAAAAAACATCCTCTTCTTGGGCAAGATCATCAACCCAAACATCTAATGGAATGAGCACTTTGTGTTTGCTCAAGCACAGCTGTTGCTTCGCATATAAAATACAAAAATATAAAATTGGTCTCCTTCTTCTTGTGGAGTGTGTAGCAAAATGTTTGTTTTTGTACTAGTCTGTGAAAGTAAAATATTACAAGGATAAAATATTAACTGCAGCGATAATCTTTTATAAAAAATACAATATTTTACAGACTTTTCACAATTCAGGGACTATGTGGAGCATTTAATAATAATAATACATTTTATTTGGAGGTGCTTTTCAAGACACCCAAGGACACCTTACAAAATACAGTACAGTATCCTACAACTACTTTCTGTCGTCAGTCTCTTCTTCAAAATGTTTTATCCCAGTCAGAAAACACACTTACGTATATTTATCTCAATAAATACTAAACAAGAGTTGTGTATATTAACCTTAGTATTTCTGAGATGTGTAATATACAGTATTTGAGGGTTTTGCTGTTTCATGGGGTGCCTATGACCATATAAAGGATTTTCCGCCATGTTTTTAGGAATAAAATGTTATATAAATCAGGTTATGAATGAAATATGAACAAGCCCCTCAGTAAAAACGGTCACAATATAAATAGGAATGAAACTTGAAAGTGTGGTGTATGTAAGTGCTACATAATTTTTTAGATAAAACTAATAGATATCACCACAAAACTTCCCCAGTTGATTATGTACATTAAGACAAATATCTTATGTGAAGTTTTCTGAAATTGTATGTTTGAATATGCAAATGAGGCTTAATTTAATGCTAACTTTTGGTGAATTCAGGACATATCTAAAGACGCAAAAGTGTAATAAAATAAACACCTAAATGTCTTTCTTTCCACTATAAATAAGACATGTTATGGAAGCAAAATAGCCCAAACTATCAAAATGGACCAGTGTATGAAAAAACTATGTGTTTGCCTGTAGTTCTTGCCCTAAACACCTAACACAATCAAACCTTTTTGATGCAAATGTTATGGTTTATTCCACTTGTTTACTATACCTTGTTTAATTGCACAGTGTAACAGCTTTTAATATAATTTGAAAACAAAATAGTACTTGACAGCTGCTGGACGAAGCACATGGGGCACTAAAAGGGACATACTGGAGTAATAATGTACTTTGAACCAAGCAGAAGAGAGAGAGGGACTACACAAACAAACTTTATTTGCTGAGGTTGTGTTTTTCTATAAATGTATTTGTAGTGGTGGAAAGTAACTAAGTTTACTCAAATATTGTACTGTTGTATTTTACTGGAATAATTCCATTTTCTACTACTTTATAATTCTACTCCACTAATTTTTTTGGGGAAATATTGCACTTTTTACTCCATTTACTAATTTGATTTAGTTACGTTGCAAATTCAGATTATTATTATTACAAAAGATAAATAAACTAATTGCTGTTTAGACTACATCTTCCACCTGCAGTCTCTTCATCTGACTGTGGGTGGCAGCAACACGCCTCGCATAGTCGGTTATGCTACAATTAATACATCCCAAGAAGAAGAAGTTTGTGGCGTTTTGATTGGACGGCTGTACATTTGTTTCAGACATGGCCGAAACAACAGGAGAGGGACCGCAAGGAGGACCATTTTTAAACAAAGACAGAATTAAAAACAGTCCCGAGGAGGAGTCCAGGCTGGAAAAGCAGCATTTCTGGAGAATAATCGATGCTTTTAGATTTTACAGGTATAATAACATTGCTCAAAATAAAGTACAAGCCAGCTAGCGACAGTTTGTGTCAATAAATGATGTCGTTAGCAAATGACAATAGCAAAGGACAGATATGTAGGTTTGGAGGGAAAACTGCTAACAGATATAGTTCATATGTATTCAAGCATCGGTTACTGCTTCTCATAGTTCAGTCAACTTGCAGCTTCCGGTGGCATTTATTTACCTATTCTCTGACTTTATCTCCACTCATGTCATGGTACCACATCTCCTTCATGATCCATCCTTCCTCTCCTAACCCTGATCCCACCTTAAAACAAACTTAAGAGGGGAATAATGTGATGTAGCAATTGCACTTAAATATAACGAAGACAGTACATAATATAGGAACCATTTCGACCAGAGAGTAGACGCACACTGCATCAATAAGCAGTCTTTACACCACATTGCTCCTCAGATGAGTGACTTGTGTTACTTGTTGATACTCCTGCCATGACAAAGCTTGTGAACACTTGTGTCTTGTCTTCTCCTCAGGGACCATGTCCAGGAGCAGGTCAAGCGTGCTGAGGGTCAGTTTCTGAGCCTCCCGCAGCGCCACCAGAATTTGCTGCCAGATGTTTTGTCCAACCTGAACCGGATCAGCCAGTGTGCCGACCACAACCAGGACATTCTGCAGGGCATCATTCACAACAGCCTCCACATGTTTGAGAACATTGAGTACGGCGAGAGGGTAAGGATCGAGCAAGCCTATACAGTATTCGATTAAATGAAATTCAAAACACTTTATTTATCAATTGGTAGAGTAGTACAATAATAGTAACATAATATAAGAAACCTTTTAACAATGGTTAAAAAAGCAAGGAGCTAACTTGATACATTATCATAATATGATATTAAATGATGATCTTAGTGCAATAAATGAACTGTACATGTTATTATAATGATGATATGAGAGTGATAATCTTAGTGCAAGAGAGATTATTGTTCTTCACACTAGAGCTAAAACTACGGATTCTTTTCATTGACGATTTATCTGTCAAATATTGCCTCCATTAATTGATTAGTTGCGTACTTGTGTTTAGATAATATGTCAGAAAATGGTGATTTATGTCGTTCAGTGTTTCCCAAAGCTCGAGATGACTTCCTTTTAAATGTCTTTAACTCAAATATATTCTGTTTAATGTTATAGAGGAGTAAAGAAAGCAGAACATATTCACATTGAAGAAGCTGGAATCATTATTTTTTATCGATTATCATTTAATTTAACTGTTGACAAGTAGTTGATTAATCTTTGCAGATACAGCATAGTATACAGGACTGCATACTTATACATTTTATAGCGTTGTATTTTAGTTTTTTGTTAATTACTCCTGAAACTTAAGTAGAGATTTTGTGTTTTCATTCAACTTCCAGGAGGATCCGCGGAAGACTCGCTCATCTACTACGTTTGACATGGACAAGGTTAAGTCCACCATAAAGCAGTTTGTCAGAGACTGGAGCGAGACGGGCCGGGCTGAGAGGGACACCTGCTACAAGCCCATCATCCAAGAGATCCAAAGACTTTTCCCGAGTGACCGATAGTAGGAAGCGTTCATGCTTACTCCCAGATTACCACGCAAACACCTGCCTGCATGCATGCTAACACATAATGATATGTGGATACTAAATGATACAAGCAAACACTATTTTATCATTAATCATTCTGACGATGTGACTTACTCCATGTTTTCTATGTGATATGTGCATTTTGTACATTTTATTATGTCAGTGATGTGTCTAAGGTGAGCGTGCTGATTCCGGGTGCTGGGCTCGGCCGTCTAGCCTGGGAGATAGCGCGGCTGGGTTACGCTTGCCAGGGCAACGAATGGAGCTTCTTCATGCTCTTCTCTTCCAACTTTGTTCTCAATAGGTACAACATTTACTGCCACTAACACTCTGTGACTCCCGCTGCCTTACACTATCACCTTCAAATGCACACATTCATGCAGGATACCTCACACTGCATTCTATAAGTATGTGTCAGTGATCACAAATGCAATGAGAACACATCATTCATATCTTATTCTGTTGTTTGGCAGTGTAATTGTTGAATACCACTTCCATCTTTCCTCATACGTTTGGACTGCTCCATTCAGGTGTGAAAACGTGAACTCTCTGACCCTGTACCCCTGGATCCACCAGTTTAGCAACAACAAGAAATCCTCCGACCAAACGCGACCGATCATCTTCCCCGATGTCAACCCTCAGAGTTTACCACTAGATGCAGACTTTTCCATGGTAGCAGGGGACTTTGTGGAAGTCTACAGGGACTCAGGTCAGTAGAAGCTGCATTTTCTTCCTGTGAATGTGCTGTATCGCTGGTGAATTGTGCATCTTAGCAACATTAACTCAAAGGGCTCACGTTATAATATATTGTCTGTTCGGGTCAGATTCCTGGGACTGTGTGGCGACCTGCTTCTTTATAGACACCGCTCATAATGTCATCGAGTATGTGGAGACGATCTGGAAGATTCTTAAGCCTGGTGGAGTGTGGATAAACCTGGGTGAGTCAGATTAAAAAAGATATATATTTAAACTTTACAGACCTATAAAATGCTTTGTATGAGTAGATACAATACTGTGGGAACTGTATGAAGTTAAAAAAGACAAATACACCGCCAGAGACCTGCATGTACTATATGTTCTTTATTATAGTATAATTATTTTGCTATCGACTGTTGTCAACTGTTTCGCTCAGTTTAGTTAGTTAACGCTTCATTTAGTGATTCTTTGAGTTAAATCTGCAATATCTTCTGCTATCAGACTACATGTTAATAACATCTGTTTGAACTTTTATCTCCAAATGAAAGAAAATACGACTAAACGACACGATATCCCCGAATAGGATGAACATCGATGTCACTGTTTGTTTTAAAGCTTTGACTTATTCAATAGAAAATACAGTTGTTTAAAATAAGTTTCAGGTTTGGGTCTCCGTAACTTTAATTCAATATTCCTCCAGGTCCACTGCTGTACCACTTTGAGAACATGGCCGACGAGCTGTCAGTGGAACTTAGCTACGAAGACATTCGGACAGCGATCGTTAACTTTGGCTTCCATATAGAGGTACGCCAAGGACGTTTCATTTATCTTCATGGCTTAACATCATGTTTGTCTACAGAAATCTTGTTCCAGTAGTAAAACAGTGTTTATGTTTGGGCTGCAGGTGGAGAGAGAGTCAGTTCAGACCACTTACACAGAGAACGACCACTCTATGTTGAGATACATTTACGACTGTGTCTTCTTTGTGGCACGAAAACCTGCTGACCTGTACTTTAACGGTCACGAAGAAGAAAACGACCAACTACGAAGTTCTCCGCCGTGCGCTAAGTCACCACGACGAGAAGGCACCGACAGCCTGACGTGACAGGAAATCCTTCGCCAAAACCCATTAACTTCGAGGCGTGCAACCATTGGCCAAGAGACGCTTAGACTGACAAAAGGAAAAAAGATCAATGGACATACATTTTCTTTTTGTTTTGTCATATATCGTTTTTTATGATTCATCTCATAAAAGATGTCCAACTCCGCAGGCCCTGTGTTACGTGTAACACCTGAAAAACATCTAAATACTCTTTGTGTCTTTTATACCTGGCTTTGAGATGAGTCGTCGCCATTTTAGTGGCTTGTGTGTCAGCTGCAAGCCACGAAGAGCAAACTTCTTTTAACTGCAGTCCTGCCTGCGCTCTTACTAACTCTCATCTCCATTGATTTTCACTGCCTGAGAGAGAGTGTGTGTGTGTGTGTTTGTGTGTGTGTGTGTGTGTGTGTAATAGAACAGCGTGATGTGAGCATTAGCTTTTGAAATCTATTTATTTTTTCACATATGATGCCAATAATGTCGACTCATGTTCATTGATTATCGGTCAACACCGAAAATGTAATCGAATCATGTTTCAGCTTTTCAGGAAAAAGTTGTTTTTAAAGTTGGAGATGACTCATCGACCTTTCTGATGTCTAATCACACTTTGTAATAAAGCCAAACATTAAAAAAAATATTCATCTCCAGAGTTTTAATATTTTATGTTTCGTGTGATTTGCACACCAACATAACGGCACTAAAACGCAGCTCGGGTCTCATTTTAAAGTGTTTTACCAAAGCAAATGTGTTTTTTGTGCGCTATATCAGACTTGCTCATCAATAAGGAAGTAGGTGTTTTTATAAAGAGAATACATGCACTTAAGTTTATACTAAACAATAATATATATATTTCACTGCAGAACAACAATAACGTTGGTTCCACCTCGGCTTTTCTTCCTGTGACTGGTCAAGAATGTTTGCAGTGAAAAGGTCTTTATATTAAATACATATAAGAAGGATTGCATGATAAACCCAAGCTGTTTGTGGATTAACATTTACTGGATGATGTTTAAATGTAAACTTTTGAATGAAATGTTCGATGTTAGAAGCTAAGTTTGGCTTTGTAGTAAGTATACTAGTTAACATTTTAATAACTGACATGCTACATAACCTAGAACGGATGGTACCTGTGTATCAGGCAGCAGGCCGAGGATGACAGTCACGGTAAGTATTTAGTATCGCACCTTTCATAGAACACGATCACAAAGTACACTACAAGAATAAAACTATTACAAATAAGACCATAAAAACAGTAAAATAAACTTTAAAAACACATAATTACAAACTTTAGACAGCATGAGGCGAGACCAAGGCCATTTTTACAGTACATCTTCGAACAGTGACGAAGGTAAAAGACAGGTGGCGTCTGAGGAAATATACCAGGCCTTTTTTAACAGCATTTTGATTTGTTGTTGTAGGAAAGGTTCAGGTGTTATTAATATAATTAATGGTATCTTTTTCTATTCAAGTGTCCCAGTAAGTCATGATACTGTGACAGCATGCACAATACCAAGACTTGGAATTTAGCCATCCTTAATTCACCTTTTTGAATTTGAGGGGAAGAAATCAAGGCTTTGAAAGGCTACGTTCTGCTGTCTGCATGCGTGTCTCCCGCAGTTGCGTCCTTGTTTCACTAACCACCTGCCTTGAGAAAGTGCAATGGTTATTAACCTTGATCCGTGTCTCAAACTATGCCGTGCTGGGTCCTTGAATTTGAGGGAAATGGGCCTTGAAATTCCTTGAATTTGATATTTAACCCTGTTTTTTCACTGGACTTTTTCCAATATAGCAAATATATTAACTTTTAATACCAGCAGGCCATCAAGCCGAAAATTATATCATTACTCTCAGGCCTGTAGCTTGGATTAAATCAGGGGTTTTTCTTGGAATTATGGAGGTCAAAGCAGCCTGGGGAGAGAAATTAAATTGTGTGTTCAATCTTTCATACTGTAGCCTAAGTATACCAAAAATCACAGTTTATTTAGTTAATTCAGAGAAATTGTCCAATTTAACAAATAACCAGACATGCAAATCTTCCTCAAAGCGACTAGCAAATGTACATTCACAAAATAAATGTTCTATTGTTTCAACAAAACGAGCTTTTGTTAGCATGAATGTACCGCCACAGGAAGAGAGGAGGCCCTGGGCGGGGCTTAGCCGGCAGAGCTCTCCTCTGATTGGTTATCCGGACTGTCTCTCAATAACTCTACTACCGGTGCTTTATGTTTGTGCGACTGAAACTGCTGCACACATCCTTGCTAGTGATAGTACAAAACCCCCCCCACGTGTTTTTTTGGCTTACTGCTCTATGCTAGTCTGCGGACAGAGCAAACATTAATGGCGAAGAGACTTGCCGAGGACACTCTGCTGCACGACGCTCCCTCCAAAAGATGTTATCGCTCCCTGAGCAGCACTGACTTGCATGTGGAAAACATGGATCCCACCAACGGGGATGTGAGCTGCAGAAAGAGGCCGCAATATTTCGAAGACCCAGAAAAAGAAAAACAAGAACAAGCAGCTATTCATCGCAAACCCATGGATTTCTGTGAGCCTAGCAAGCATGCAGCTAACGCTTTGACGGTGCACACCTCTGGGAGTACGCGCACGAGCTCCAAGAAACGTCCTCGAGATGACTGCGCGTGTTCAGAGACTGGTATTCCTAAAGCTGGTGATAAAGTAAGTTATTGACGACATAGCACAAGTGTGAAGATAGTGGTGGGGGGGGGGGGGTTCAGTGAAAAGTGCGTGGGTGTAATGGCAGTACGTGTCCACTAGAGGCCACCCGTTACCCATTATGTAGCTGTACCCGTCAACATCTCAGCAGTGATTGGAGGGTTACTTTTAAAATATAAAAGGTTATAGATTACTATTTACCCGGTAAATTTTAATTACTTCATCAAAGTAATTTAATTCATTAGTTTTTGATTATTCTCTTTTATTATTATATCTGTTTTTTAATCCCCCAACATTTTGAGAAACTCATTTAAAAGAAATTCTCAGTAACTATAACTATATTTACATTTATTTTGTAATATAAAAACGTAATTAAAATGTTACTGTTACATGCTTTGGTCTGGATGGACCATGGACACTTATTAAAGACTGTATAAATAAGAGACATTTAATTTAAAAAAGTGTTTTGACTGTTAAAGATATAAAGCTAGTGTATGGAAACTTTAAACCTTTCAAGTAAGTCCGGTCAAGAGTTGTGTTGTGTATTTGTTGTTGTGTATTTGTGTTTTTGTAATGAAAATAAATAGTTTCCTGCTTTGCTCAACCCTTCTCTTTCTCATCAGTCTCAGGCTGATGAAGACACCAACACCGAAGACTGCTCTTACAACTGCTTCCAGTTCTGGAGGGTCCCCTTACCTGAACTTGACCTCTCACTACTAGATGTCAATGACCATTCCCGAAGCAGAAAAGACGAGTCAAAAGTGAAAGACTCTTCTTCTGATGCCATGGAAACCTGACGATGACAGATGCAAGCGAGTCTGCTCTACTCTGTCCGTACATCAGCAGCCAAACGTGATAATAAAAATGTGCATTCTCAGCAGATGGAGACATCAAAAGCACAATAAGGTTCATCCAGGTGAGCTGCGACAACTTAATGTCGCAGTTGCCCCGTCAGGGATATCCTCATGCAGGTGTAAGACCTCCGTGATTTAAGTGGAGAAACCATGCAATCGGCACTGCAACGTTTACTAGTGGCGACCAAAACTGTGAGGGAATTTAAGAAAATCTTGTAAATTGTTGCCGATCCAATCTCAATTTGTAGAAGGTTTTTTGTAGTGTTACTTTTCAGGCAGCCTGGTGTACATGTGGGACTAATGCTTTTTGTTTTGTGCAGAAACATTGCAAACCTGGTGTCTTATGAATATAAAATGTTAAATTGTGTATGAAAAGATGCGTCTGCACATTAGTTGGTATTCTAATCGCTCTATCCTTCAGAGCATTTTGTTTTGTGTACCTCATTCTTAAATTGTTTAGATTTATATAACGAAGTTGTAGATGTAGATTTTTTAACACACCTTATTAAAGGCTTTAGTGTACGCTGTATTAGTATTTTATTACATGTTAATGATGCACCACATTTCCTGTCTCAGCCACTTGTTTTTATTGTCAATATAACTGTTTCCTATACTCCTGTGTGATTTTATATTGTTTTATTAATCTATTGGATCAACAGAAAAACAGAACAAACCGGAAATCAGATGTTCAAAGGCATCCTTAATGAAATGTATTCCATAAGGCGCTACAAAATCTAACGTTACAGAGAGAAATCTGGTAGCAAATAACAAGTACATGACAATATACAGTAAATACTGGGCAGGTAGAGTATGCACATTCCTGCTGCGGTCTATATAAGGCAAGAAGCACTCATTAACATGTTTGTTTGCTGTGCAAAAGATTTAGTTCTGTAAAGGAAATTGCGAATTTTGCCGCTCAATCTGCACTCGATTACCCATAATGATGAAGTGAATCGTTAGAATTAGCAAATTAAACAAAAACTGAATTCTCATTTACACACACAGACTGCAGGCGGTGTAAATAATTAAATGTTGGATAAGATAATTATGAATGAAAGCGAGTGACGTGACGAGAAAACACAGGATCTATGAAGGTGAACCGTGGTGCCAGTCTGAGGTCACGTGCGCTCTGGAGAAGGTCAGCTTCATCCAGGGATAGTATTAGCATGTGATGAGCAGTACCAGACATAGTGCTCAGAGTTCTGCCCAAAAAGTCTCATCAGAAAACATCATTTAGCTTTTAGAGTCTTTTAAATGCTGACGACTTCCGAAACCCTCTTAGAGTGACCGCTAGGTTCGTGGTCACCTCCCTGGACAAGCTCCTCGTGCAAGGTTACTCACTGAGTCCTGGTGGTTCCAAACTTCTTCCATTTCACAACTATTGAGGCCACTGTGCTCTTGGGAATAAAGCTCTTGTTTCTATTTGCTGCAACCAGCAGCTCTATTGCCTGCTCTGTTGGTTTTGTGGGCCACAGTTTTCGCCCTAGGAGAATAAAATGTGGCATAAATGTCAAGTGTTTGCAAGGTTGTGTGTGTGAATGCATGAACGCGTGGATGCGTGTGCATACCTGGTCGCAGCTATTGGGAATTTGTGCTTGTTTTATTTGCCTAAGGAAGGTCAAGCACCAAAATTAATGTATTTTTTTGCAAGTTAGACGTGTGCACGTGTTTGCAGCTTTTGAAGCTCAAAGCTTTAGAAATGGTTTTATGATTTAGGCCTCGTCACAATTCCATCGCTGAGGTCTACAGAGAGTTCCTTGGGATTCATGGCTTGGTTGACCTTACAGGTACAGGTGTGTGCCCTGATAAACGATGTCCAATCAATTCAAATTGTCAATAAAGTTCTACACTTTTTAAGGATGAATTATCCTTGAGATGCACCTGGCCACAACTTGGACTGCAAAGAGTCTGAATACTTGCGTAAATAAGAGATTACAGTGTTTGATTTTTAATAAATGTGCAAAGATCTCTAAAGACATTTCCTGTTCTGAAGACTTTCTGAAGCTGCTGTATATTTGCAGATGCTGTGAGTCTCCAATTTGCTTTTTGTGTGAGGGGGCCTGACAACAAGATGTCATTTGAATATTCATTTTTAATCCTCCTCCTTGCCTGCTTTCACTAATCACATCTCCCTTTCTGCAGGAGCAGGATGGGGGACACAATGGTCCCTCCACCATTTGTTGAAAGAGTCCTGAATGTGTTTGAAGGAGGAAGTCATGAACTCCTCAAGGCTTTAGAAATACTCTCTGCACTTTGGACCTGCGGCTGATAAAAGGACAGTCTTTGTCGGGGGAATAATAAATAAAGTGGTGGGATTTGACTCAAGATAGACTCATGACACACGTCTTTCTTACACGTTCACGTGTACAACCATGGTAAGTTATAATATATATATATATATATATAACTTCTACTTATAGAAGAGGCCAGCTTGTTTCCAGTAGGTGCATACAAATAGCTCAGCTCATGTTATTTATGACAGTAATTAAACTATTTATTAGACGCTAGGCTACTTATTAGTTAGCTAATGTTAGCAAGGTTTCGATGTGATTTAGTTAAATGCATGCTAACGTAAGTAAAAAACAGTTTACTCGGGTTTCTACTTCATTTTATTTAAATGATATATTAATTCTCCAGCGTAGGTTTACATGTAACGCAATATAATTTAGTGTTTAGCTTTAATTGGAGATAACCAGCAGCGTCACTCCCTTTATCTTCTAGTTACTCAGTTATTATTATTATTATTATTATTATTATTATTATTATTATTATTATTATTATTATTATATATATCTGTTTACATTGTGAAACTTTATACTTCCACAGCATTTCAGAGTTTATTTGTGTATAATATTATATATATTATTTTTTTATTATAGGCTACGATGCATAGACGATATAAAACAATGACAAAAAAATGCGTTACATGGATTACATTATATTCATTTAATAACTTACATGTCTTAATATCTTTGTTTGTTTTTAACATTAGGAAAGATGGTGCTATATTGTTTCAATTATTTAATAAAGTACAGGAAAGTTTACTTATAAATATGGAATTTTCCAAAAATAATAAATAATTGTATGATATACAGCATTTTATTTTCAATCTAAAATAAAATATTACATTAAACATATTTATTTCAACAGTTTATTTAGAAAGTCGGCTACATAAATCCAGAATATTCTAAAAATTGTAATTATTAAATTAAATTTGGGCTGATAAGTTAGTGAATAGATACATTATCTTTCTTATAAACGTGAAAGTAATTGTCATATACAATGCGATACGTTGTCTAAACACTTCTTATAAGAGATTTCTCACGTTTACCCACCTCTTTAATAATTAACATCCTGTATGTGGCCATCTGTCGTAGTATCAGTAGTATTTTATTCTGTCATCACTCATAATACAATAAGCATAAACAGTATATACAATATACAATCTAGTATACAATACATATAAACAGTAGACAATATAAATAAAGTAATTACACTGAGAGTCAATTTAAGCTTTTTTATGAGAATCTGTGAGCTACACTTCAGAAGCCTGTTTTGTGTTTACGCAGTCTAACCCACCACGCAGCTCCCAGCTGATCTCAGTCTCAGGAAGGGGATGTGTGTATGTTTCCTACCAACAATTCTCGACTCCGTAAGGCCATTGTTAAACTTGTCTGGGACTACAGGGGCAGGACAGACCTCGATAGACCAGGCGAAGCATGAAGAAAAGGTTGACTGTTATATCTCACATCCCGCCAGTGTTTTTAAGAGAGCAGTTCCGGTTTCTATGACAGGGAGGGGAGGGGACCTGCAGTTAGTTCCCTGGTGGGTCCAGCATGTAGTTCTGCTGCTGGCACTGCAATGAGTTTCATTGAGAAGGTCACTGATTACATTCTTTTCCCTGAGTGTGTTTTCTTGCTGGAGGATGAGTTTAACAGTTGCAGTTGAGAAGTGCTTAGCTGCTCCAGGATCTATGTAATGTAAGTAAATATTTTTCTCTCCCCATTCTAGTCACGGAAGTCTTGGATTGAGGAAACCTTCTTCAAGAGAGAGTGTGTGAAGTTTATCCCTTCATCTCGGGACCTACATAGGTAAACTGGAAAGTGATTGCATTGATGAGCTTCCAAAAAAAAATTAAAAATGGTTTATTAAAGTGCAAGTTTTTTAATGATTCTCAGATGATGGTATGTTTAGTGAGTACTCAGAATGATATTTTCAGCAGTGGATGGAAAAATATTTTTGAGATGCAAAAGTATTTGGCACGCAGCCCTGCCGTCCAGGAATAGAGACCATGTGGATTCTTTGATAATGTGTTATTTCCTGTTTCTTACAGATGCACTCCCGTATGTCAAGTATGCCAAAACTTGATCAGGTATAATCTAAGAGTTGTGTGTTTATGTCTGTGCCTATACCCCCCCAACACACACGCACACACACACACACACACACACACACACACACACACACACCAATTATTGCATAATTTCCCCTTCTGGCTCTCTTTTTGTTTATTTCCTGTTTTGTCTTTAATGTAATTACATATTTAGAAATGTAATTATTAATGTGTTACACACTGGCTCAAGGAAAGTAGTAAGGTATTTTATTTTGTTGCTAACCTACAGGCTATTAAGAAATAAACATAGGCTTTGGAAGTTAGTTAATAACTTAAATAAGAAGTGTGTGAATTTTGTGGAGTGTACAATAATAAACAATGATAGAAATGTAGACCCAAGGACAAAGCGAGAGGAAGAGGAAGGGAAGGAGACAGGAAATGTGGAGGAATAACTGGTTTAACTAGGTCAGGTGGAGGTCTGTCAGGTGCCTGTGAATTACAACCATACCTTGAGTTTGTAAGTCAATGATGTGTAGACACAAAAATACACCTGCTGTGCTCAATTTCATAATCTTTCATTGGCCAGATGTTGTTGTGGCCGCCTGATGGGGGAGCACTCTTGGCAAGAGTCTCTTCCCCCAATCTCACTCCATCCCGGGCCGGGACAAGACCTGGAAGAGGACTGGTCCATGGAGCTCCACACGAAAGCCAGTCCCACCAACGCCTATGGGACGGTAGACTTTCAGGACACTGCCACACGTGTCTGCCGGGCCAAGGTCTGCGAGTCTGCTAACTGTACAGAATATGTTTTTCTAATTTGGTTATTTGCTCAATTATCATACCAAACGTTGACAACGCGACTCCCATTTCCTACATGAGATTACTGAAAAAGTGAAAGTAAATCCTTGTCTGGGAGAGAATAAGACAGGGCTTTGGATTGTTGTATAAACAAGCTTTGTGTTGCTATGATCTGAGATATTATCTACTTCAAACAAGTCAACAAACGGCCACACGAGCAGAACCTGAGAAAAGCGAAAAAAGTGTCTCAGTCCATAAAGGTTTCATGTGTTTTGTGTCCAGTATATTCGTGTGGCCGTGGACTCAAAGCCAGAGGTGCTGCTCCAACTGATGCTGAGGGAGTGGCAGATGGAGAGACCCAAGCTGCTGCTGACTGTCCAGGGGGGCTCAGAAAACTTCACCCTGCCCCTTAAAGTCAAGCAGGCCTTCAGCAAAGGGCTGATCACCGCCGCCGTCAGCACAGGGGCATGGATCCTCACTGATGGCATTAGTACAGGTAGGTGTTGTCGTAAGATCTGTGTGTCAATATCATTTATTACTCGTGAACAACACTGGATATGCACTCACATAACCAGCATGGCATGTTTAAATGGATAGTTTGGATTGTTTAAAGTGTGGTTTTATGAGGTACTTAACCATAGTCAGTAGATGGCGGTCGGCACACCCCCAGTTTGGAGAAACATACAGGAGTAATGGCACGTAGCTAAGCAATGTACTGCTGCGGACGTGGGCAGCAGAAAACATATTTTAGCCACTTTAAAAAATCAGTTTAAGTGTATGCTATATTTAGAACATTTTCAGAGCTTTACTCTGCCGTCAGACAGCACGTTACGAGGAAGAACTGGAGCTCTTATCCATGCTTTCGCCAAAGCCACCAGACTCCATTGACAAAAACAGTCATTTTACCTTGCAGAACACGGGTGCTGCTCGTCTCCCGCTGTTTGTGTTTTTGTGAGATTTTGGAGTTTTAAAGGATTAGTTAGGATCACCAAAGTCACACAATAACAACAACGGGGTCTAACATGTGGGACATAACGGCGTGCTTTTGTTTGCAGTTGCACAAAGAGGAATTTGATTGTTATTTAGCAACATAAATGTGTGTTTGATGCTTGTTTTAATTGAGCTGAATTCTCTATTTATACTGTTTATACTCTCTAGGGGTGTCCAAGTATGTGGGCGAGGCAGTGAAAACATTTGGGGGCCACAACCTGAGGAAGAGAAACGCAGTCGGCATCACACCTTGGGGAGTCATTGACAACAACATGGACCTTATAGGCAGAGATGTGAGAACTAACATCTGTGTACATATTTCTAACATATCCCAGTGAACTGTTTTAACAGGATTGACTCCTGGTTGGCTTTTGACGTGACTTTCTCTCAACACGGTTCAGGTGTTCAGGCCGTACCAGCCACTGGGGAACCCCTTGAGCAAGAGGGCCTGTCTTAATGGTTTCCACTCCCACTTCCTGTTGGTGGATGATGGAACGCTGGGAAAACATGGCTGCCAACAAGGCCTCAGGAGGAAACTGGAAAAACACATCCAACTGCAGAAGATACACCCTCGTGAGTCAGTGTTTGTGCAATATATACAGGAAGAGAGAAAAGCTCTGGGGTTTGATGTGACTGATGTTATCGCACCCTCTCCTCTTTGTAGGACTGAACCAAGGAGTGCCTGTGGTGTGTGTGGTGGTGGAGGGGGGTCCTGCCGTTGTGTCCACAGTGTTGGACTATGTTAGCAATGTGCCCCCTGTGCCAGTGTTTGTGTTCGAGGGATCGGGCAGGGCGGCTGACCTGCTCGCCTTTTTACACAAGCAGACTGCTGTTGACAGGTATGCATGCTTACCTTACTGAACCTACATTAGTAGGTCTAACGGATCTACCTAATTGAGTACAATTATAGTTTGATACCGTATGTAGCAACTGTGTAACTTGTGTGTCTCACTTTAAAACGTTTCTCTGATGTCCTTATAGGAAAACACTTTTTATTTGTTGTGCATGAAACCAGGAAATGAACGAGTATGTGGGCAAACATGGGAAAATGGTTCAATCTGATGGAAGATATGAAAAAATACAAATGTGAAGCCAGTGCCCTAAATTGAAAGCCTAATATAATAGAATGTAGTGATGGCCATGGGACCCACACTAATGGGTTTCAATGGGGACCACTATAGGGGTCCTTAAGGGTTTGAGTGTCTGTATTTTGGCTACACAGTTTATTATAAGAGATGAGGTTGAACTTCCAAAATACAGAAAACAAAAACTTACTCCCTTGCCAAAAATGATGCCATATGCATTAACATGTAAACATGAATGGATGCAAGATGCACAAAGGATCATGAGAAGACATGTCAACAAAATAACTCATTCACTCCATTGTTTTAGGCATTTGGATGCTGACATTAAAGAGGACTTCCTGGTCAGGATTGGAGATGTGTTTGGAGTAGAGGTAGCAGAAGCCTCGCAGCTCTACAGTCTCCTCCTGCAGTGCATGGATCACAGAGAGTCTGTAAGTGAAACACTGTTTGGGAATGTGAATGTGATTCAACACATGGACTACTCACACTACTTCAATATGTCTACAGATAACCATCTTTGACTCGGAGTCAGACGACCAAACGTCACCTGATGCAGCCATTTTGACAACTAGTCTCAAGGGTACTTATCTCTCTCCTCTTGTTCGTGAAAATATGTAGTTTTCACTGCAGACACTTTGACCTGGAAAACCACAGGTGTCATTGATAACATTTGAAATTGCTGCAGTCTTTGTAGGTTTAGAAGTTCAAGGCTTGTTATTGTGCAGGCCGACTCACCGGCAAGACTTACTGCTGCACTTGAATGCAACTACAGTCCTTAATGTTAGACCTGGGCTTTTCCTGTTCCGCTCTTTGTGATGCACAACTCCAGAAAAAGTGTTTCACAATCAAATCACAACTTTACTTTACATTTGAGGAGCAGGGAGAAGAACAATCTGTATTTGACCTGCCACTCAAAAGATAGAAACAGATGTTCTGACAGTTACAGTTACTCAACCATCCAAGAATCAGGATCAAAACACAATATGTTTGCTTTTTTGTTCTGTATGATGAACAGGCACCAAGGCCAGTCCTGCAGAGCAGCTGAGTATGGCTCTAGCCTGGGACAGGGCTGACATTGCACAGAAAGAAGTCCTGGTGTACGGACAGCATTGGCAGGTGACACTGACTCACTACCGTGGTGTAATTATATGCTATTATTGCACACAAGGAATATTGTCCATTCTCAAAATCTTCACAGTTGTTGTTTAATCCTAATAATATAATGCTGCATGTAGGTGGGTTCCTTGGAGCAGGCCATGCTGGACGCTCTGGTGATGGACCGGGTCAGTTTTGTCAAACTGCTGATTGACAACGGCATGACCATGAACCGCTTCCTTACTGTGGGTCGCCTCGAGGAGCTTTATAACACGGTTATTATAATCTAAATTTACATATCTCATTGGTCATGAATAGAAACACAACATTAAAACAACAAAAAGAAAATACTTTCACCCCACGGTGCTTGTGTTTGTCTTGTTGTACTGTTTACGCTTCTGTTTCCCCTTGGCTTGCACTTTGCTATACAAACAGAAGACGATGCAGTTCTTTTATTTGTGACTCTTGAAGCACAAATACCAAAACTGTAGCTTTGATTGAAATCACAATAATACACTGTAAGTGTTTTGCAAAAGTAATCTCTGCGTTTCCTGGTCAATTGCATTCGGGGTGTTTTCCCAGTTGTTGTTTTCGGATGCTTTTGAGATCACACGGCTCTTTGTCATCAGTACACTCTCACTTGTGCTTTCTCCACACTGCCTTTATCTTTTGTGTATTAAAGGCTGTTTATTTATTCATAACTCTGGGATAATAAGTCCCCCCTAAGAAAGGAGATAAGGATCCCAGGGCTGCTACTATGTATGCAATATGCAACTGTGTTAAAAAGTAACCAGTAGATCTTCTTACTCTGATTTGTTAGATGATATTTTCTGTTTACACGTCTGTTTCCTCTGCATAATAATGCACGTTTGTCTTCACAGCCACAGACGGACCGTTTCATGCACCACCTTATTGAAGATGCCAAACAGGTGAGGAATGAAAATGACAAAAAGCCTATAATCACATGAATATTAAATGACAGGACACACAGCACTGTTGACTCAGACATACAGCATACATGTTCACTGTGTGTGTGTGTGTGTGTGTGTGTGTGAGTAGACTTCTCTCCCCTTAGGTCACCGTCTCTCTCTCATCGACATAGGCCTGGTGATCGAGTACCTCATAGGAGGAGCGTATCGCAGCACTTACACACGGAAACACTTCCGAGCTGCCTACAGCCGCCTGCAGGACAAAGTGAGCATTGTGGTCGATAGAACTCTTAATGACAAATATGTTCTGACTTCTTTTCTTGTGTTTATTTATTTTTTTATATACATTTAGCTTGACCTTTCTCACAAATATTGCTCTCTCGTCATTGTTGCTCGAACGTGTGTTTAGGAGGGTAGACGGGGCAGCTCCACCTACTTGTCTAAACAGAGACGGCTATTAACACAAACCTCTACAAAGGGCAGGACCCTCCAGGACCAGCAATTCTTCAGAACAGCTCAGCCCTACAGACCCAAGGTTGGTGGGGAATCTCTTTCAGTGTGTTGCGTACTGTTAAACAAAGAGTCTCTTTAAGTCATTCAAACCCACTCAGAATTAAAACTATTTACATTTATACATTATGTGTTTTTTTATCCCTTCCTGTCGGCCACAGCCGGGGCCGGACGCATTACGTTTATTTTATTTATTTGTGCCTTTCTGCCTCCCTTTCTTCACTTATGGCGTCTCTCCTTTCCCCTCGTCGATTCTTTGTCGATACTTCTAACGTTTCCATCTAGGAGCACGATGTGTCACCCGGGAGCGCTCGAGAGAGCACCTCGAGCCCCGACCTTGATGATGCTCCACTGCTCATTGCCTTCAACTTTAACGATGTGTTCGTGTGGGCCGTGCTGCAGCAGCGTCAGCAGATGGCACTGTTCCTGTGGCAGCACAGCGAGGAAGCGCTGGCACGTGCTGCAGTGGCCTGTAAGCTTTACCGCTCCATGGCCTGTGAGGCGCGGCAGAGCAGCATGGACGACAACATTTCTGAGCGATTCAAAACATATTCTCTGTGAGTGTGTGTGTGTGTGTGTGTGTGTTGTCAGTAGTCAGCCTATGGGGCCAGTTGCAACTAAATAAATCTTTGCTGTAGCATGATTACAGACCCGATCAGTAATTTGGACAAACATTGTATGTTTATATATATATATATATATATATATATATATATATAAAACGTGATCATGTCTCTCCTGTCTGTGTGTTAGAGAGTTCGGTCAGCTGGCGGTGGACATGTTAGACTGTGCATTTCGTCAGAACGAGCAGATGGCCATGAAGCTGTTGACTTCAGAGATGGAGGCATGGAGCCACTTCACCTGTCTGCAAATGGCCGTCTCCTCATGTCATAGACCGTTCGTCTCGCACTCCTGCACTCAGACCCTCCTCACAGACCTCTGGACGGGTCCGCTCAACATGAGAAAAAACTCCTTTCTGAAGGTAAACGTTGTAAACATTGCGAGAGTCGTCAGATAAACCAGTTCATTTTATTCCTCTTGTAAAGTCTTTGATGTTAGGCGTGATAACAAAGATATACATAAACATAAATAGCCAAGGCCAACGCTGCATTCCTGGCTCCTCGGCTGCCCTCCCTCACAATGTTAACAAACCTGCCTGACACACAAACCAAGCTGAAAACACAGCATCTTTGGGGGAGGTATTGAACATAATTCATTACGATCGCATGACACAGTTGTTATCTCTTTCTTCTAGATCATTTTGAGCCTTCTTCTGCCGCCGGCCATCTTGCTGCTAGAATTTAAAAGCAAAGCTGAAATGTGCCATGTACCGCAGTCCCATGAAGCAATGATGTTTGGGCTTGAGTCTGTGAAGTCATCACCAGCCCACGAGGGAACCGATCACCCGGTAAAGTGCCAGAAGTGCACCGGCACTGTTTTGAAAGTAGAACCGGAATCCTAATCCTAAAAGTATTGTAATTTCTCTTCTCCTCCTTTACTCTCCTCTCGTCTCACAGGGCAGTCAGGACGCAGAGCGAGGCCTGCCGTTCCATAAAAGATATTTCGGTCCTGTGTCAGAAACTGTGTCCTCCATCAACGTGCAGTGTCTGTCCTGGATCACCAGACTTTATGAATTCTACACAGCTCCTGTCGTCAAGTTCTGGTTTCACACAGTAAGCGGTTGTTAAACTTGTGGATACATTTGAAATATTTCTGCTTCTGAAAACATTACATGTCTTTAATGCAGCATGCATGTTATCTAATGTATATCTTTCTAGTCTCATCATCTGGTTTTCTTCCCCCTTCTTGTCTCTGTTTCCACTTTAGATGTCCTACTTGGCCTTCCTGATGTTATTCTCCTACGTCATCCTGGTGAAAATGGGGGATCAGCCCAGTGCTCAGGAGTGGCTGGTGATAGCGTACATCTTGTCCACTGCAGTGGAGAAAACCCGAGAGGTGCGAGAGCCAGGAGAGAGACATTTTCTCTTCTCTCCTTTGAAATGCTGTAACTGTATCGGGGCATTGGCGTGTGCATTTGTGATTCCTACAAAGGGCATAGAAAGTGTCATATTGAAGACAACATAAAAGTAATTAGTCCATAACACAATGCATCAGTATCGTGGTTGATAGAGGAACACAGCTTAAGGCTGAGTGTCCATTATAGCGTTTTGTTCTGAGCGGCAGCGTCGTTTTTCAATTGTTCCTAATGAGGAGAGAGTTTATGTGGTCGACTATAGAAAAACACTGCACCCAGCTTCTCTAACTTTTCTGCGGCTTCTAGTTGAAAATCTCTGAACTTTTCCGAAAGGCGCTGATGTCGTCACTGTCGCTGCTTTCCAGGCAATCCTCCAGTTATTGCTCATGTTGCAAAAACAATATCAAACACATAGAGAGTAGCCCAAATAGATAATAATGTCTGCCAGAGAAAAGCGACACATGGACACATGCCCTAATACTACATAACAAAAGAATATCTAAATATTTACCTCTTCATTTAGGTACTAATGTCTGAGCCGAGGAAGCTGAGCCAGAAGCTGAAGATTTGGTTCTCAGAGTACTGGAACGTATCAGATTTTGTTGCCATCCTCCTCTTCCTGGCTGGATTGGCTCTGCGTTGGCAGGCTACTCCGTACCGGACGGCAGGACGCATCAGTTACTGTCTGGACATCATCTTCTGGTTCGTCAGGGTGATGGATCTGCTGGCTGTCAATCAGTATGCCGGCCCTTACCTCACCATGATCACTAAGATGGTGGGTAGAGACTGTGCACTACTTGTTGTGGAGGAAGGAAGTGGAGATATACTTTAGTTGTCACCCCTCTCTCCTCTCTCCTCTCTCCTCTCTCTCCTCTCTCCTCTCTCCCTCTCCCCTCTCCCTCTCCTCTCCTCTCCTCTCTCCTCTCCTCTCTCCTCTCCTCTCCTCTCCTCTCTCCTCTCTCTCCTCTCTCCTCTCTCCTCTCTCCTCTCTCCCTCTCCTCTCTCCTCTCTCCCCTCTCCCTCTCTCCTCTCCTCTCTCCTCTCTCCTCTCTCCTCTCTCCTCTCTCCTCTCTCCTCTCTCCTCTCTCCTCTCTCCTCTCTCCTCTCTCCTCTCCTCTCTCCTCTCTCCTCTCTCCTCTCTCCTCTCTTCTCTCTCCTCTCTCCTCTCCCCTCTCCTCTCTCCTCTCTCCTCTCTCCTCTCTTCTCCCCTCTCTCCTCTCCTCTCTCCTCTCCTCTCTCCTCTCCTCTCCTCTCTCTCCTCTCTCCTCTCTCCTCTCTCCTCTCTCCTCTCTCCTCTCCTCTCCTCTCCTCTCTCCTCTCCTCTCCTCTCCTCTCCTCTCCTCTCCTCTCTCAGACCAGAAACATGTTCTTCATCGTGGTGATGATGGCAATAGTGCTGCTGAGCTTCGGGGTGTCCAGGAAGGCCATCCTGTCACCAAACGAGGAGCCGTCCTGGAGCCTGGCTCGAGACATAGTCTTCCAGCCATACTGGATGATCTACGGAGAGGTCTACGCAACGGAGATAGATCGTAGGTCGTTCAATAGAAAACACTAAATACTCATTGATGACTGATTCAAACCAGTAACCCTGATGACTTTGGTGTTGCCTTGAGTTTGTTAGTGGAGATGCTTAATGTCAGATTGCTGCAAAGACTTGAGGACACACACACACACACACACACACACACACACACACACACACACACACACACACACACAGAAATCAGGTCATTCAGTCAGTGCCACCTCATTTCAAGTGATGCTTACTCGAAGGGATTATAAAGCAAACGTTATTATTATTGTAAAGCAATTACAAATGTCTCGTTTTTTCTTTTTTTAGTTGAACGTCTGTGCCATATGTCAGTCCTGCACATTATATTCCAAAGCCTGGATTAACATTTAGAATTAAAAGCACAATGAGTAGGATTTGTCACTTTGTAAACACGTCATTCGAAGTTGGCCCTGGTTGGTGCTATTAGGACTATTAAGAGGATTCATTTTTGGACGAGTATACAACATAAAAAAGTCATATTAACAAGATGTAAAAGACCGATGACATTTAACATTGTGCTTGTGTGTGTTCACAGCGTGTGACGACGGTCTTCCGTGTCCTCCTGCTGCCTTTCTCACCGCCTTCCTCCAGGCTGTGTATATGTTCTTCCAGTATATCATCATGGTCAACATTCTCATTGCATTTTTCAAGTACGTTCATCCAAATGTCATTTTTACAGCGCAGGACCCCCGATAAAGAGTACTCTGGTTTAAATGAACATTTTCTTCTCAATAACAGCAACATCTACTTTGACATGGCATCAACGTCCAATAAGCTGTGGAAGTACAACCGCTATCGCTACATAATGACCTATCAGGAGAGGCCGTGGCTGCCTCCGCCTCTTATCCTCCTTAGTCACGTGACCTTAGGTTTGAGAGCCGTCTACAGGAGACTTTGTGGAGACGCTGAACGGGAGGAGAGAGGCTCTGGACTTAGTGAGTACCGCAGTGCGGATATACAACTTAATACACACGAGTCAGTTCAGAGCATGTTTCATATTAGGTCACTTCTCCTGTCTTACCCGTCTTTACCAGAGCTCTCCCTCGGCCACGAGGATCATAAGAAGCTCCATGAGTTTGAGGAGAAATGTGTAACGGCCTACTTCCACGAGAAGAGTGAAGATCTCCACAGCTGTCAAAGGAACAGGATCCGAGCCACAGCTGAGAGGTTTGATTGATATTCTAATTGATTTCTATAAACCAGGAGTGCAGGAGGGTGGTTATAGTTTTTAATAGTAAGTAGGGGGGGTCACACATCAGTGTCCAACGCCAAAACCAACACTTCTTCCCACTATAACACCCAAAATGTCAATATATTTCCATAGATAACCAATTTCGCAGGTATGATTTCCTGTCCTACTAACACAGGCTTCACTTTTTCCACGCTTTATTTTTAGAGGTGTTATCGTTTTTTTGTTCTACTAGAGCCGAGGAGATGTGCATGATGGTGGGGGAGGTCTCAGAGAAGGTCATCTTCATTCAGGACAGCCTGTCGGAGCTGGACTGTCAGCTGGGTCAACTCCAGGACCTTTCTGCGCTGGCTGTGGACACCCTCACTCTGCTCTCTGCTTCTGACAGCCTGCACCAGGAGGAGGCACGCCTGGCTCAATGTCGAGCCATCACATCGTCCCGGCACATGCTCCCTCACAGCTGGACCCTCCCGCACAGAAGTGGAGCAGACTGTGATGTACTTAATATGCGGCGGTTGATGCCCAAGTCGTGTGTAAGTACCCCGCCTTCTTTGGTGAAGGGCGCTGCTCTGGTGGCGAGTAGACTGGCATCGCAGGAAGTGCAATGTTGGAGCTATTGGGAGCTCGGGAGGAAGACAAGGACACAGTGAGGAGGGAGAAGAAGGAGCAAAGGAGGTACATACTGTAGTCATTTCAACTGTTGTAGGAAGTGAAAGAAAATGAGCAGATGTGTAACCTAGCACTCAGCTTTATAACAATGAAACTACCACATAACTAATGACTAAGTAATTAGTTCATATATCAATTACCTTGTTACCTTTTCTTTACTCGCATGCCTCCACGAAAAATACAAAAACAGAGAGAAGTTTTGATGAATTGAAGTAAATCAGCAAAACTTGGATTATACTGCACGAGTTGTGTGAGAGATGATGAGAGTTTGATGTCCGGCAGTGTCTCAGTCAGGAGGGGCTTGGACTGTGAGCCGTAGGGTTGATGGTTCAAGTCACCGACCTAAATAAAATGCAGTGTGACCGCTACTTGGAGAGGTCCCAGTTCACCTCCTGCCCTGCAGTGGTGCCCTTGAGCAAGGCACCAGGTCATTTTGTGGGTGAAGTATTCCTTTAACATAGCACCCATTAACAAGTATTTGTTATCACTTAGGACTCACAGTCTGCTCCTGCTGACATCCCGACTGAGAGCAGCCTGGGAGCTTCTAGACCTGCGTCTCGAGTTCATCTCGGTGGCTTGAGGGATCAGACACACGGTGAGTCCTGTGGACCGTCACGCTGCGGGTCTCCTTACTCTCCCAGAGGCTTGGAGTCACCACATCACAAACTCTGGACATGTGACCCATACCTGTATCCCAGTCAGAAGGAAACTTCCATGGAAGAGGAGGAGGAGGAGGAAGAGCAAGACAAGGAAAGGACACACAAACAGCTGTCTAATATGGAAGTATCCATAACCTCTAGCAATGCTGTTCTTCTGTCTGACCCTCGAGACATCTCTGAGGGTTTGGTAAATCCCGCCTTTTCTCAGGATGATAGCCAACCAAGTTCTCAGTCAAGACCTTCAAGCCAATGGGGGAGACCCGTGAAATCTCCCCGGTGGGCGTGTCTGTCCAGAGACCGTCCCTACGGCTTCTGCAGGTCTCTGTCCTCCAGCGTGGAGAATATGACTTTCTCAGGTGCACCTCTGAGTCCAATGAGGGGATCCTTTCCTTCTCTTCACGAACCGATGAACGAAGACACGCTGTCTGATGAGAGCAGTTTCAGGGAGGACACATCGCTACGATGCAGCAGGAGCAGAGGTAACGTTGTAGTTTGTAAGTGGACATTTTAAAAACAAAAGAACAAGCGTTAGATCGTTAATCGTCACGTTAAGCACGCGGTAAATGTTAATCATTTTCTTTGCTAAAGTAGTAGCCATGTCTGTCCCTGCATATGATAGAAGATTAAAGAGTCTGGGTGGGCTTTATGTTTACTAACAGATCCTTTGCTTCTGTTTCTGCAGAATGGTCCAAGTCCTCTGATTTCACTCAAGTATTAGACTCCAGAGGCAAAAACCAGAACAGGAAGACCGTGAAGATACAAGAGAGCGGTCCAGACACTGTAAGATGTTCACGGCAATATTGCATGGATCATAAAACCCTGCTGATTGTTTAGTTTTTTTATTCTGTGACTCTTTACTTCTTGGCGAACATATCTCACCACGCAGCCCCATATGTCTGATGCCTGCTGGAGAAGAGGCCGAAGATTAAGAGGAGAATCGACATGTTGGTCGGCTTCAACCAGCCTCAGTCAGCTCAGTAAGCATCCACAGTCCTATTTAAATCAAGCACATATTAGTAAGGCCTCTCTGAATGTATCATGTAATCAACGCAGGGTTTAAATAAAGAGACAAGGAGTTACGCAGATTTATATCTTAAAAATATCAATATTGTTTCAGATTTTGAACCTATGGATTTGTTGCAGAAGCAAGTCTTCTCCCATCAGGTAAATCTGTGGCAACATACTGCAGTAATTGTGGAAGCACTATAAGATATATTGAGTGTATAATATGTCAGTGAGGTCGGTCTGATTACCTTTGCATCGGCCTTCAGGATGTGTGGAGCTCCACTCATTCAGCCTGGAACAGCTGGGCCAGATCCATGAGCCACAGGTCATCGTACGTCTGCCTTTCTGTCGTCCTGCCATCACACCCATTCATTTCAAAACACTTGAAGATCGTAGTAATTACATCAAGTGCTTTTCTTTGTGTCTTTGTTGCAGTCTACAGAGTGGGATTGCCCTTGAAGGTATTGCCCTTGAACATTCAGTTTGTATGCATTTCCTATAGAATCTATAGATTTAGCTTTTTTTGTATTTTCATTTCCCTTTGTGTTGCTTTCTGCAGCGAAGAGCTGCTCATTCCAGTCCACGGACAATTTGTATCCGCACTATTCAGGTATTAAGCTCTTCCTAAGATAGTAAGCAGAAAAGTAAGTTGGATTTACATCAGTTTTTCTGGGAGTCCATGAGTACTACTTGTGTTTTTAGCTCATAGTAGTTTTGAACATGTTGTGTTTGCGTGTTAACAGCGATGGAGAGAAACAATCTGATGAGACTGGCTCACACTATTCCCTTCACTCCTGTCTCCATTCTGGGTAACCTTTTTGGTGACACAGTGGTGTCTTGTTTATTACCATTTATTACTGATTGATTTGCATCTCTTTTCATGCATTTTATTCCCCTTTTGTTCTCTGCAGGAGGTGAAGAGGTGAGCATCTACTCTCTGGAAGAAGTGCCCTCTGATGCAGACGCTGAATCCGACACAATCTCGTCCTGGTCGTCACGCGGCCTGTCTGCCCTGCTGCAGCCCCTCTCCAGTGAAGAGGGCTCTCTGGATGATGGTCTCCGCCGGGGCTGCAGGGTGCTGTGTACCTGGGCAGAATGTGACGTGCTCAGACCTGGTGTGGTATACGTGGTCAAAGCCTTCAGGCCTGAGGTGGTTCGTGCCTGGCAGAGGCACTTCCCTGGTAGCACGGCACTGCTGCTTTGTTTAAGGGTAAGTACAGTAAAGTAAAGTACATTAGTTATCAAAAGAAACTCCCACATAATAGGCTACATGTGTGTGATTTTGTTCAGAAATACAATAGTTTGGGGGAGTCAGAAACTAATAAATCCCGTAGCACAGACCTTGTATTGTATGTATTTGTTGTAGTCTGAAGTTATGTGAAATGAGCGGGGCGCCTTTTCCCAAGCTTTGTCTGAGGGGATGCCCGCAGTCTCAGACTTTGAGACTTTGAGACTCCCTGTCACTTTAACTTTATGACCAGCCTCTGTTTTATATCCCTGAAGGAGATCCAGCAGCAGAGAGCCGCCCAGAAGATGATGCAGGTGTTCAACGAGGTCAAACCTAACGATATGCACCACTCACCAAGGTGTGTGTTCTCTGTTGTATATGCGTCTGTGTGTGTCTGTGTGTGTACTGATTGTCTTTCCTCCCCACCAGATTTCTAGATGTAGCACTGGTCCTCTGGCACTCGAACGGCCAGTGGTTGACTATTGAGAGGAACATGACCGGTGACTTCAGGAAGTACAACAACAACACAGGAGAGGAGATCATCCCCTGCTGTTTACTGGAAGAAATGCTGCTGGCGTTCTCCCACTGGACATTTGAGTACTCATGCAGGGAGCTACTGGTACTCGATATACAAGGTAGGTTTTCTTTAGAGTGTGTGTGTGTGTGTGTGTGTGTGTGTGTGTGTGTGTGTGTGTGTGTGTGTGTGTGTGTGTGTGTGGCATGTTATCTACACATGTGAGATGTATTAATTAATGAGATTAAGACACATTTTTAAATTTGACAACAATAATAAAAAAGTACATTCTAAGATTTTCTTTAATACAAAATGCAGAATAATAAATATATAGAATAAAATTACACACACACACACACACACACACACACACACGCACACACACACACACACACACACACACACACACACACACACACACGCACACACACACTTACATTGCTAATTACCAACACTCCATCAATGCAATCAGAAAAAAAAGAAAAGAAAAAGACTAAATAGCATCCCTAACACACACACACACACACACACACACACACACACACACACACACACACACACACACACACGCACAGGGAAATGTATGCATTCTATAAATTCATTTGAAAAGAAGCGGTTTAAGGTAATGAATCCTTTTAAAATATCTTTAAAGGGAATCAGCTGCACAGCGACAATTGTTTAAACTCGTGTACACATGTGAGTCGTTGAGTTTGTATCTGTCCGTCTGTATTTATTTATTTGTACTTTTCTCGACAGGAGTAGGAGAAGAGCTGACCGATCCAACAGTCATTATGGCAGATGATCAAAGGTAGAGTAACCGGCAACATATCAAGGTTATCAACACCTTTGCCTTCTGGTTTTAAATCTTGAAATGATCTCAAATACATTTAAATTCTGCTAAAACAGACACAACCTGTTTCTGACCCCGTTGCAGCGGTAGCAGGGATGAGATGCTTTTCGGTCCAGATAACCTCGGAGATGCTGCCATCAGCGGTTTCCTGCAGAAACACTCTTGCGGTGCCTGCTGCCGCAGACTGGGCCTCGCAGGTTAGAAATGTTCAGTATTGCTGAGTGTGTGTGTGTGTGTGTGTCAGAGAGAGAGAACGTGTGTATTTTCTTTCTAAACCAATATGTGTTTTGCGCTCCTTAAAGTATACAAAGGATTTCTTTTGTCATCTTTTCTTGTGCACGTGTGTATATGCATGTATTCGTATGTCACCTCTGTGTCGTCACTCTGGAGGCCAACGTTGGCTCTGAGATAAATCCCCAACAACTTCAAATGAAGACAACACACACCCACAGCCAGCTAATTAAGCCGCGAGTGTTCGTTTATTTCTATAACAACAGTAGTGTTTGAGGCATGGGGGTGGGCCCTGCTTTGTGCGTTGTGCTCCACGGCCTTTGATTACATATTAATCATGTCTTTGTGCTGGCGATGTGCTGCTGAGACATTAGCTTTGATTAGCTATTAATTAACGTCTCTGGGTAGGCACGATACCGGCATCTAGAGGATAACTGCTCAGAAAGAAACTGTGCTCAAAAACAAACAAGCCCGGCAAACAAACACACAGACACAAACATTCAGACACAGTTGTTTTGATATTTCAAAGGTGTGTTGTGTTTCCTCTTCCTCTTCTTGTGTCCTCTCCAAGATTTCTCCAACAAATCAAACCAAATTATTCATGCTGGATGTGTGGACTTCCTCCCAGGCCTGCCAGTATTCTCTTTCTTGTGGTAATGACTTGTGTTATTGCAGCGACGTGTCGCTAACTGATGTTTCTGTTGTTCAGATTTAAGGAAGTGTCCGGACAGCTGCGAGAACAGCGGCGAGGCAGAGCCGACGTCGGGGAGAGAAGAACAGGAAGACGATGAAATCAGGATGTAAACTTTGACCCAGGAAGTAGGGACAGGGAAAACACATGTACATGTCTGAGTGTTGGGGATTATTCTTAGATTAAAGGGTTGATATCTTTAAGGTGCATCTCATGAATCATAATAGGAAATACAGTAATAACGTACTATTTTCACAAAAGTCTAAATGAATATTTTTGTACTTTGTCTATAAATATTTTGATATTGAGACAATGGCAATAACATTTACACATTTAACAAGGATACAATTGTTCCATGTTTGGCTAAAATAAGACGATGTGTGTGAGACAGAAAAACGAGACAGAAATGCACCCATAAAATTTCTTTTATTTTTTTTTCTTCCCACAACAAAATGTCTACAAAAGCGATAAAATATAGAATTTAACAAAAATCACTTCAGACCTTCACATTGTATATACATCTCAAAGGAGGACACAGTAAGGGCCCTGCGTAACTCTGAACTTCAACACACGCTGATCCATCACATGTGGGTGTTTGTGGCTCTTAATGCAAACGCACGCACGCACGGACACTCTTTCATTCTCATGTGAAAATAAAAAACTCTACAGTAGAGCTGATGGATTTATAGTCGAGTCAGAGTTCAGAGTCCCGCAGAGCCCCCTCTCACCAAATGAAAAAAGCATAAAATGTAAAAACTGTTTGTCAGTGTAATCAAATACACATTTTCCTTGGAGTTCCCCTTTTTTGATTGGTTTCTCAAGTAAATTCACGTAGTAAAGCATCTACGCCCCCCTGCCAATCCTTCCTCTCCTCACTAGCTATGGCACTTTGAAAACAAAAAAACAAAAGTCTCAGTTTATTGTATTTTTTTTTTGTTTTGTTTTGTTAGTCCTGTGTAAAAGAGTCTCTGTAGCCTAAGCACCTTTTAGGTTTCGGTTACAGATTGCTACATTTTGTTTTATTTGCTCTTGCTGGGATGCAAAGACATTCTAAACAATAAATTAACAATTTTCAACACTACTCCAATTGCACGCATGGGTAATGCATCAAGAAAGTTTACAAAGCATTGGTAGAGCAAACATCTCATTCTCTCTGTCTCTCCCTCTCACACACACACACACACACACACACACGCTCACACACACGCTCACACACACGCTCACACACACGCTCACACAGGTTTTCTCAGGAAAGGGAGGAGGAGGTTTGGGGGTGGAGTGTATTTGACTAAGTGTAAGAAATGTATTTCAAACCAAGTGTATTAAAAATGTCTGCGCGATTTGTCGGAGCCGTCATGTAGAATGACGGCTACTTTTATTGTGCGATCGGCGATGTCATTCTGTGTTGATGGAGTGGTAAAGGCGCATGATGCGTTCAGCCCCTCACACTGAACAGGCTACTCCATAACATTCAGAATAGATTACCCCCCCACCCACATAGTTCCCTCCCGCCCGCCCGCCCGCCCGCCGCAGGTTAAGGGTCTCTGATCCGGTTCAATAAGGCCAGTTCAGAAAGGACCATTCACTGACTGATTATACAAACTCTACCAACATTCAGAGGTTGAGAAGAAAAACAACATTTCAATTCGAACAAAACAAAGTTGCAAAGTTTAAATCGGTTGTGTATAAATAAGAGCATTTTATTTAAAAGTTCTTCCAGCTTGTGAAAGGAGTTTGCTTTGAACTGACTGAATTGACGTGGAATTTGCCCCGAGCCCATCGCCCACCTTGCCGGTAACCCCTCCCACGAAACTCCCAATATCAGGAGAAGAGAAAACACAAATAAGCCCCAAATGTTTCATTGCAATGAAACGTCATGCAAATAGAACAGAACAACAATAGGCTAATAGTAATAGAAGAATAGTAGTCATAATAAGAACAATAATAATAGTAAATAGTAATAAAATAAAAAATAATCTTACAATGCAAACATGACAGTAGTAAATGCCTCCAGTTCTTATTGCTACAGTATCTTACTTACAGTGTTGCGTTGCCACTCGTTCTTGCCAGCACATCCCCTCTCATAACCCCGTCCCACCCCTCTGATTCACAGTCTAACAAGGGAAAATAATAGCATCATACACAAAAACTTCATTTTGAGTTGGAATTCACTGTCCCAGGGGTGTTGTGATGGCGCTTGATTCACAGCTTACCAGTGGACTTCCCTCAATGTCCCAAAAGCAGCAAAATAAGCAGTAAACATGAGTACAGTGGTGACAAGAGCACACCGACATACATTTTTTTTTTTGTTATTCTTCATTTGCTACGTAACAATTCTTGTCATATGTAGTCTGGGCTCTAACAGAGATCTGGACAGTGAATTCATGCTCTATACACACATACACACAGACACACACTTATCAAAGCCTTGTCTGGGCAGATTCCATTGCCAGCATACGTTGGCGGCGTACGCCATTTTTAACCTAAAAAGTTATTATTTTATAATTACATTAATTGTTGTTAGTAAATTTGCAAAAATATTAAACCCTCTTTTAATGCAAAGACAGAAAAAGAGCTGCTCCCTGAGAGATGCCGTGTAGCGCATCGAGCCTTGATGAGCAAGTGATTGTCTGAAGAGTCACTGGCCTCTGATCTGGGGTCGGGTCAGGGGTCGGAGGACGGATCCTGTGATTGGATCAGATCACTAATGTTTAACATTGACGCTCGTTCCCCATGCTGTCGACATTGTCAGGTTGACATGTAAGGATACAAATGGTAACGTTCGAGTGTTTTTAATGTTAACGAATGCATAACTAGTCTGATTGTGTCCGTGCTTACAGCACGTCGAAGATTTGGCCACTGTGCAATGAACATTTGCAAACAACAGAAAACAAAGATCTTTTAGTGCATAAATACCACCAGATCAGATTCCACTAATCGTAGTAATTTAAGGTAAGGTAAAAGTCTAAATGCTGTCTTTGGAGATTTGTCCTAGCTCAGTGACAGATGAAGAATATAGTAAAAGCAGTGTCATTTTACACAGTGGTCAAATGCTAGTCAACGTAACATTAATGTATAAAAAGCAACAAGAAATGAATCTGTAAGTGCTAATATTTATGGAATGACTAACAAAAAAGCAAAAAAAGTGATTGTCTATCACAGCTTTCTGTGTGAATCGTCAAGGTAATATTGCAGCTTTAAAAGTGTTAAAGATCATCGGAGGCGAACCTGCGTTGCTTCACATCTTTCGGTCAGTGCTCTGTGTTACGTCCTAACCCCAGATCACAATAAAAACACTGCAGATTCTGCGGTGGAATAAGTACCATCCATAGAGATGATTGTTCGACATAATTAATGATCAAGAGTCAAATATAGTGCATTTCATTTTAAACTGCTACCCTGTTCTGAACAGCTGGAAATAGGAAGAGGAGGAAAGGAGAGAAGAAGGATCAGAAAGGCAAGTTATTGCTCTTTAGAGAAAAGGGTCCTTCGTATTCACAGCCTGGAGTGATTGACATCCACACACTGAATTGTGCAAATAGTGATGGGATGAGAGCATAAAGCACTCACACAGGTTTTCTTTAAGATTGGAAAGTTGTAAATTAATTTTGTTTTTTTGGTGGAATTTCTATCCACGTCTGTCTGCTGAAGTCTCACGACCGAATACACGAGAGATACGGTGGCAGGGTGAGGGGAATGTGGGAAGAGGTGGGGTTTATAGGGAGGTCCTAGTTTCCGATTGGTTGTTTCTGGTTTGATTGTTCGAAAGCAGTCCATCTTTTATTGGACGTAATTATTGCAGCGAGAAGTAGATGATTGATAGGATGGCAAAACTGCCAGAATCTTTTTTTTTCTTCTTGCAAAATAGAATATTTACGTATATATCTTCACCTTGAAAAGTAGTCGCCATTATTTCCTTTTTTAAATCCTTCATATGCTCTCTTTACATTTCTATAAGTTCTCGTCAGAAGGATGCAGTACCTTCTTTACTTGTGAACAAAATCCAGACAAGGCTTCTATATATCAACAAAACCCGAATCGTCTCCCGGTTTTCCCCAATATTCTTTTACAAGTCTCAACTTTACAAATTCTGTACACAAGAACTATCAAATAAAATAAAAACACATAGACAAGGTATAGTCAGCCACAGTGGACTGCTGTATATTTAAATTAGGACTAACTTATTTTAACAGAACAAGAAGTAATACTGGAATCCGCTCTGCACTAGAAGAATATCTACAATAGCTTCTCTAAATCCACAGTTCCCCCCCCCCCCCCCGTCCAGCTTCTTCAACTTCACAATTTCGTCACGTGAAAAAAAAAGAAAGAAAGAAAATTGAACAAACCAAAAAGATTTTTTTCAAAGTTAAAACAAATGAACTTAGCCATTTTTTTTTTTTTTTTTTTAAGATTGACAGCTTAAAATTGTTCCTAGATGTTTTAAAGTCTGTACATTTCTGGTCAGTCAGTTCAGGAGACGGGAGGAAGCCCCACTTAAATTGTGGCTTGGGGCGCGTTTCATTTATATATACATTCTTCAGACTGTATCGGTGAACAGGATGGATAAGTGCTGGACATTCCTAGTATTGTTGGCGGTAACTGTACGTTTCTGGCAGATGACTCCTCACCCCCCAGCCTGAAATGAGGCTCGGGGAGCTCAGGAATGTGTGATTGCCACGATGATGACATAGTCGACACGGCCGCTGTCGTCTCGTCGGGCGTGGCTGTCTCCTCATTTTCTTGGTCCTCCGCTGATGCCGTTTGTTGCATTGGGACCACAGGCAGTCACTTGGGCATGGCCATGACCCCAGAGTTGGGGTCGGGGTTGAAGAGTTCTTTGTAGAGCGGAGGGAAGAGGACGTTGACTGTTTCTGGGTGGAGCTGCTGGAAGGCCTGGAGCTCCTCGGTGTGGAGCGTGCACAGGGCTGACAACGTTGGGATCCGGCTGATCAGCTGTGAGACAAGAGAGAGACGGTCAAGGACATTCAGACGGATAAACTACAAGCAGGGACGGTGTTAGAAGTGTCTCCACCTCTCCGCCAGAGGAGCTTTTGTCTGTGTTTAGCTTACCTTAGCCAGTGCGTCTTCGTCCATATGGTTCTTCTGCATAATGTGCTGCAGAGCAAAGTAGATCTTCTCCTGGAGCTTCTGGACCTTTCGAGGCTCCATCAGCCATGGCCGATCTGAGTATGAAAAGTGTTGAATTTTAAAAGCTAATAGTTTGAGTTGACACGTGTTGATTGGAGAGTTGATCGTAAAGTTGGTACAACATGGCAGAACTACATTTACTTAATTACTTTGACTGTGATTACGCTGCTTAACAGTGACAAATGTTTTGCTTTCTACTGAGTCCCTTGCTTCAGTGCAGACACTGCGGTTCAGGCAGGTTTCTAATGATATTAGGTAACGTGCACTGACCTGTGGAAATGAGTACAGCTGCCGAGAACAGAGCGATCTCCTCCTCTGTCAGCTGCAGTGAACACAAACTCTTGGCAAAGTCAAACACCGCACTCACTAAGTCATCGCAACCTTGGAGGGAAACAGGGAGAAGAGGACAGAGAGAGAGATTTTTATTACTCTTATTCTGGTCATGTATGCGCTGATGAGCAAAAATACCTCACATTTTCCTTTGCATTGGTAATAATATCTTACCTAGAGCTTTGAACATCTGCATGCCGCCGTACTTCCCTTCAAAGAGCACAGTGTTGTTGAGAGGGTTGAACGCTCTGCACATCCGCACCAACACTACCTCCAAGCAGCCTGGAAGAACCAACGAGACAGGTGATGACTTTGAAGCTGATAAACTGACTGAAGAGCTCATTAAACTGTCTGACCTCGAACAACGACAATATCCCTGACGTGTCATTGTCAGTCCATCGACTCACCTGACTTGAGCAGGAGGATCTGGTCGTTCTGGCACAGTTCCATGAACCCTGAGATACGCTTTGCGAACTCCACCACGTACTGGATCGCATGGGTGATCTGGATGGCACACTGCTGCCACAGCGCGTCCCGGGGCTAGAACCAATCACACCCAGTTTAGATTGACAGGTTCTGTACATCTTTTAAAAACTTGAGTCACATTGGATATGGTTGGGACATTCTGAACATGAAGATGATCACCTTGCTCTGGTACATCTTGACCTCTTCATAGGAGTGTGTCTGCCAGGCGAGCTGCTGCAGCTCCTCCGTTGTGTACTGACATGTCTCCAAGTGGGACTTGATGATATTCTGAGCAATACGATCTGGAAGAGAAGATTGTTTGCTTATTCATTTATTCCTTTCCGTACAGCACGGTCACTTATTCATTTTATTCATGTATACATTTGATACAGTGGTATATGGCATGTGTATGGGTGGCAGCGGTATATTGTGCAGCCCTAGTAGGAACTATGATCCATTACCGATACGTTTTAGAGGAAAGAAATAAGGCATTGTGTCCTTGCTATCCATTTACTGCTTAATTTAACTTTACCTTGGATTGTGCTGCATACATTAACATGACACCTTGTCAGCTAAGCCTGTCTGATCTCCTATTTTGTCCTCAGATAAGCGCTCTGACTCAGGCTCTGTACCGGGACTACTTTGTGGGCTTTTCCCCCATGTAGAATGACATATTCTACTGTGTCTGTGCAACAATAAAATGCAGTCTTTACCCAGCTCTCCCATGCTGACGTTATTGGGTCCCAGCTGACTGTCCTGGTAGCCTCCGTAGCTGAACAGGTTGGGCACCGGCGTCAGGTCATACACCGGTTCCTGCTTAATGTGCTTCATGCCCGACATGTCCAGACCTGACTGATCTGGAGACGGCTGGGTGGAATCCATCCCATAGTACCCCCCTGGGACTACGCTTGCGTTACCATGGCCACCCTTGGGCAGCTCAATGACGTGACCGTTGGCATAGGTTCCTCCAATCTCGTGGTTGAGGGTGGACAGTCCGTTGGTCAGGCTGGACGAGTAAACACGTGCGAGAGCTTCCGCTTCGCCTGTCTGCTGCTGCCGCTGCTCCAGCAGTCGCGCCTGGTGCTTCTGCACCTCTGCGTACAGGCTGTCACGCTGCTTCTTGGACATGCGGCCAAACTTTACCGCTGCATGGCGGGAAAAACAAGGAAGAGAGATGAAATAAACAATAAATATTAAATGTGTTAACTGTTCGTACACCACAAGTGATAATGCAGTGATGATCATTTCTTCTTACACAGATATAGATACTGATATACTAAGCCTCACCATCTCTGGACATTCCTAGGGCGAGACATTTCTGCAGGCGGCAGTGTTGGCAGCGGTTGCGGTTTGTTCTGTCGATGAGGCAGTTCCTCTGGCGGGGGCAGGAGTAGGCCGCATTGTTCTGCTGACTCCGTCTGAAGAAACCCTGGTCACAAGTCAACAAAGAGCATGAGTAAAGACGTACAGGTACCCGCAGATCACAGAATGTGTGTGTTTGAGTACAAGACATGCTTTCTTGGAACAGTGTAGTAAGTCTCACCTTACATCCCTCACACGTGATGACTCCGTAGTGGATACCTGATGATTTGTCTCCGCAGATTTTGCAGGGTATGACTTCGATTTGGGCTGCAAGTTAAGAGAGAGGGCAAAAAAGACGTGCGTTACAAAACCCATTTTGTACAAGCCGTAGACTTTTGTTTCCCAGTTTTGAGCGCGACACCTGATTCAGTCACCTCACAGATTGTTAGAGCTCAGCTGGGGGGCTCATTTGAGGCTAAAAAAACAGCACATAACCTGGTTGGCTGGAGGACCTGAGTGAGATCACAATGTGTCTGCGTACAGCGTGTGTGTGACTTCAACTTCACAAGGGCACATTGACATCTGGACTTCTTTATGTCCTTGCAGGGTTTTTTTCTAATGACGGGGACATCGAGGACTACACACACACTCGCACATTCACACTCGCATAAATGACAGGAGAGCATTAATTGTGTGTGCGGGTTGTTTTGAAGGAGAAGACCCCTGCAGGTTAGAAAGGCCCATAATGAAACAACGGGTCACATCTGTGAAGGACCATATTTTTCTCTCCATCTCACACACGCGCGTTGAGCTCTACAACCTTTTTAGTAATGCTTTTAGTATTCAGTTTTATCTTGATCTACAAACTGCTTTGTATTTGCGTCAACATTTTTACTCACTGTGTATCGGCAGCTCCATGTACAGTCAAAATCAAAAGGCACAGCATATGAACATAAAAGTATTTAAACGTAACACGCAGAGGCTCCTATCACTTGCGTTTTTTTTATTTATTATCCATAATAAATGGAAAAAGAGAGCCGCAGTTCCTTTAGAGATATGAGATGGATGTAGACGTGGCACACCCTCTATAAAGAGATTAGACAGCCTATCTAATCCTAAATTATTTCCCGACGAGCTTGTTCCCTCCTCTGATGAGCATGGGCTTAGCCACAGCTGAAATAGCCATTGACATGTAATCTCCTTGCATAGTCCCACCTGCAGGAAATTCTATACATTTTATGAAAGTCACCAAGCAGTACAGACAATACAAGTTGTGCAGTTTTATAATTATAACAGTGCCTAATTGCTTCCCCTTAAGAACAATACAACACTTGCAATGTGTAGCTGCAGTTGGTGCTTCAGAGGTGTGTATTTGCAAAGTGTGTTTGTGTCACTGTATGCATGAGTGTGCATGAGTGTATGCGTGTGCACACTGAAGTGCATTTGCAGGAGTTGCATCGGATAGCAAGTATATATGTTGTGGTTTGACAGTATGATTTTTATGTGTGTGTGATGCACAGGTATACAGTCTGTGGATGAATGACTGTGCAGTATAGATAATTGGATAATCCTATATGAGGATCAATGGAGACAGTTCTGTCTGTCTAAGCGACTGAGCAGGAGCACTGTTGTCTGCACTCTCTACCTGCACCTCAGGTTTGACTGTCAAAAGTATCATTAAATCTCTGCCCTAATGCACACAGACACTCACAACTGCTGTGCCAGTGGCAGCTGATTCGTATGAATGATCCCTACTTTATATTTTCTTTGCAGAGACACTGTTGGACAACGCCGGTTACTGGGAATATGGAGATAATAACAGAAACATTATATTATAGATCCACAAAGTACCTTGCTCATTCATTCTGTCTTCCCCCTTGTGGCCATTAGGAAGCATGAAATGTCTACAAACCACAACCACCCCCAGTGTGACGTGACCCTGGACTATGCACCGCCCTTCATGCCTGTTGCGTTATGCTTTAGTTTAGTTATCTTTATAGTTGTCATTCGAGATGTGAATGGGCTTTCGGCCCCTTTGTCTCTTGTGAAATTGTGTCCCTTCAAAGTAGATTGTCTGCAAATGAGTGACCTCTGGACGGAGCTGTTTGATGGCGTGCTAAAAACTAGCGTAGCTCATGCAGTGAATTCTGGTGCAGCTCAAGACGTGACCCATTTCCACCCATTCTCGGCCAACTGGCTCCAAACTGGGTCAGTGCAGGGCGGAGCACCGGACTGGGACGACACACAGACTACACATACACAGAGTTGTCAATGAACATGGTAACACGGTATTTATAGTCTGTAAAACAGGTCAGTTGCACCCAGGACTGTTATCAACAGACCATATGAGCAACAACGATGCGTCCGCTGGCTTCTTATCCCCTTCATTCTTACTCATTAATGTAACTGTACTCTTTGCACATACTCTTTGATTCAATTGTTGATCACGAAACAAGTTCATCTCTGTGGGTTTAGTGGAGCTCAATGTGTTCAGCCCACACTTTACTGCTGCTGTGATTTGGATATACATACTTATTATTTCTGTAGATAAATGTTTCCACGTTAGAGGAGTGTGTGTTTACTGTTTCTCTCCAGTGATTACATTATATCTCCACTGTATTTCTTTTTACCCCATGGGAGATTGTACTCCTCTTTGTATCACATAAATTATGCCCAAAGGAGCATGGGCGTGTGGGCATGTGCATTGTTTTAGTGCGTGTTTCCGAGAGAGCGTTTCACTTAGAGAGAGATAAAGTATGCGTACGTGTCTACGTGTGTTTGACAAAATGTTTGCGTGTGTGTGTGGGTGTGTGCATTGTTGAGTGTATGTTGTGCTCATCGCCAGTGGGGACTGTCAGGTAGGATATAGGGAGACGGTCATGACAGCATTGCTGTTGCCAGGGTGACCACCCACTCGCTGCAGTCGTCTGGCTGTCACGGCGATGATGTGCTAAGCTGTCACACTCTTAAAGGAAGTGATGTCATCGGTGTGTGCAGCCAACTCGGTGTAGCATGATCACTGTTCGCCCTCTTGCAGCAGCGGAGGCTTTGTGAATCGTTTACCAAAGGACTCCCACTTCCTCATCCAGTCAACAATACGTGCCTGCTGCCTTGTTACACTTTAGCTGCAATGGTGGATTACGGCAGAATTAAGACGTGTTATCTGTTGGGTGTTTCAAAGAGGCTGCGTTCTTATTGTTTTCAAAAGTTAGGATGCATGATAATAGATTTTGGGTATTTGTTTTCACGGTTTTACATTACAGAGGAAAGCTTATAGCTCCGAAGCTGTTGTGAAAGTGAATTTCTAGAACTTCAGAGAAAGGAGTCTAATGCAGCTATTCCCCTAACCTCTCTTAACAGGCATCCATTTCCAAACAAAACATTATTTATTATTATTATTATTTAGCTCTTAGCTACATGTCTTTCACAGGGGTGGGAGGGCCTTCTTTCCGTCCTGAGTTGACCCACTCCGAGCTCAGTGACTGACAGCGTCCTTAGCCAGGGGGAGCACATGTGTTATCCTGAGGTTATTATGTAAGAGAGGGACTGCAACGCTGGCGATTCCTCAGCTAAGAGGAGGATCAGGCCCACACAATCTCTCCAGTGAGGAAAAGGATGGAGAGAACTAACGAGAGATGAATTTTAAAAAGATAGTTGTTGGAGTGTGCATTACACGACAGTGAGCGTTTGCACACGTGTATGTGTGTGTGTGTGTGTGTAGCTGATTGTGGCCATGAGGGCTGTATTGCGCTGGCACGTGTGTTATGATAATTGATTTTTAATGAAGTGAGGATCTCCTGTGTATTTCATGAGCTGGCCCTATCTCTCTAAATAGAGTCCTAATTATCTACGTTGTGCTGCAGAGAAGAAGAAAAAAAGGCAGCAGCTGAGCACCAATATGTTAACGATACTTCATCTAAAACACATAAGTAGCTCACACAGAGCAACATGAAGGGTTACACACACACATGTACATTTTAAACAGCAGCTCTCTCTATACTGACAAGGTTACAGCAAATTAAGGCCACTAGGTGCTGCTCTACATGTGTGTGTGTGTGTGTGTGTGTGTGTGTGTGTGTGTGTGTTTCAAGAGGGGCAGACTGGACATGCATGTTTCATTCATTCAGCCTGCGGAGTGGGTCTACAACAGAAACATACACAGAGCAACACTCACACAATATCGTGCGGTAACACAACCCGGCGATACACACTCGAGGTTGGTGCTGTAGCGTCGCAGCTTATGGAACAGTTGAAACCACTTTCTATCATAACTTTTTTCAACGTAAGGCACTTAAGAATGGCAAACACAACTCCTACTGTAGTCCCAGGGGTTGGTTTGTTGGGGATGAATGTGGGTGGTATCTCCACTTCTTTAAGTATATGCATAGCTTCTTGCCAGTTAACTAGATATCTTCTGGGGAAATGAAGGAGATGCGCACTTTACCCCCCACCACTCCTTGTTAAATCTGAACAACTCCGGCGCTGTTCTTAGATGTCGATATACTGTGAATTATGCTATCACTGTTCACCATCCATTCCACTTTTACATTCGTGTCTGAGTGTTCCTCCTCGCTGTAAGTGGCTGTGTGACTGGGAAATCATTTCGGTTTCTGTATTTCATGATCTATTTCCATCTCTCAGCGTAACTCTGTCTTCCTTGTCTCATAGAGCTTAGAGAGGAACAAGCGGGGATTTTTTTTTCTCCCCTCCCTCCGCCGATGATGAATAACACTGAGAAAACTTTTAGTGCCGTGATTGCAGAGTAGATTAACACACACACAGCTGGGAATAGCGTATAGCAGTGCTGCTTGGGTTATCTCCCCTGTGTCTCCTGTCATGTTTTCACATCATACTGTCCCATTAAAATCAATGAAACTCTGCCACTGCATATGGTTTCAAACAGACTATGTGCTGTCACACTTTTCTCTGTTTCCTGTCTGTTTCTACTTTCTGAAACATCAATAATATACATGGAAGAGTGGTGGACTATCTGCTCTCCTTTAGAAAATAAATAAAACAAAGTGTATTTTGCTCACTTTCATCTGTATTCCATACTGTATGTCCTCTTTACTTCTCTGTGGGACTCCAGCGTCCAGTAATAACCACAAATTATACAATACTTTTTTCAATACTTTAACACTTACATACTGAAGATGTCATCTCAGAGCTTCCCCACTATGTTCTGACATGTTATACAGTGTTTATTAAATGAAAATAATTAGTACATTAAATCGATGATGTATATAATCATTAGTTTTGACTCAGTGAACTCAATTCCAGCGATTATCATCCCTCCCTGAAACATGTAGACGTGAAGCGCTGACATGCTAACGTGAACCTCCGTCCGTCCTCGTTAAACTAAGATGACACGGCCCTGTGCCGGTTCTGTCTTTGTTTTACAGTCTGCTGTTGTGTGTGTTATATTAATAATCATAATGCCAAGCAGCGAGCCCATCTCCCCTCCCCCATCCCCATCCCTCGCCGCCAAGCATGTCTTTGTCCACTCTGTAATATAGAGTCACACTGTTGCTGCGTGAGCATACATGCTACCACCCCCAACCTCGCTTTTCCCATCAGTCTATCGTCATCGACCCCCCTCCCACACTTTGCCAACGCACACACACACACACACACACACATACAAACAGTCAGAAAAACAGTCTCTCTTCGCCCTCCCCCCCTTTGCTGTATGTCAGAGGGCATGAGCTTGTCCAGCTTGCCATGCGGCCACAAAGCACTCTGGGTAATTGCTCAGATAGCAGGTCTGGGATCAGCTGCGGTTTGCTCATAGAATATTGTGCAGCGGCGTGATTGGACGCTACGGAGAGGGAACAGAAGGGGGCCACTGGCTGTCATCCAGTGCATCGATTCACATGCACAGGCACACACACACACATACACACACACACACACACACACACACACACGTTCAGACAGACAGACAGAGGCACATTCAGACATGCTTGAATGCATACATTACTGCAAACTGTTTTTGAAAAGCAGACTTTACAGTATGATTTCTATACTTGCCCCCCTACACACACACATACACACACACACACACACACACACACACACACACACACACACACACACACACACACACACACACACACAGTCTCCCACCCAGTGCAGCATGTGTCCTCAGATGGATAAGAGGAGATGGAGGCGTGGGAAAAAATCCACAGGGTAAACCCAACCCCGGCCTGAACACATACGCACACACACACACGCACACACACACACACACACACACAGTCTGCCCATCTGCCTTTTCAGATCTGCCTCTCATGGTCACCGTAAACACACACACATACACACAGGCGTACACTCACTCTCCAACCCCCTGGGTGACCTGTAGGACCCTGACAGCCTTTGACCTTTCCTTAAGAACCGAGCGAGGGCATCAGAGTGGAAGCAAAGAGTCCAAGTGTGAGAGGTCTGCATCTGGTCATTACGGAAATCAGCCATGAGAATGCACACACACACACTGAGGTGCACTTGCTGAAGCAAACACATACAAAAACAGTGCTATAAGCTCTCTCTTATATGTATGTTTGCTCTCTCACACCTATACCCTCATGATAACAGACAAGTGTGAACACTGAGCTGCTAAAGCACAGATCGAAGTTGTGATGTTTATGTTTTGTCCGGATGCAGAGAAGAATCTGTTTTCACACACATACTCCGACTAAGATCCTGTCGTTTCATTCCTGAGGTGAGGAAATAACATTTTGTTGGCTTTGGCCATATCTTCATCTTCCACGTAACCTCACGCTCCTCCTCCTATGGTGTTCCTCTTGAGCCTAATTGTAGATGACAGTGTGAGTGTGTGTGTGTCTTTGTAGGGGGAAGGGAGAGGAAAGGTGGCTATCCCAGAGTAGAGAGAAAGAGAGGGACATCCACAGAGAGACAGACAGAAAATTGCTTTCAGTTCTTACATAAGGTGGAGAGAAATGTGCCCTGGGTGTCACATCCTGTAACGTCGGTGGTCAGTCAGATAAAACAGGAACATCAACGTGAGTGAGGTTGAATGGACTTTAAAGCTTTAATGAAGAAAGCAGCACTTAGTGTGAATAGACACAATGAAATCACTAAGAGAAGCAAACTGTGACTGTGTGAATGCATCAGAACTCTTTCATTCCCAACATGATTGGATGTTGTTGAAATGGTTTATAATAATGTATAAATACAGACGTGTGTGTGTGTGTGTGTGTGTGTGTGCAGAAAACGTGCAATTGTGGGCAGTGGTAGAAAGTAGAAAGTACTTTACTTAAGTACAATCTTGAAGTACTTTGCTCCAGCAGTTTCATTTTGTGTCTACATTTTAGAGGGTTTTAACCGATATCGAAATAAAAAATGATATATTGTTATAGATTAAACTACAAGCTGTTAAGCTCCACATCGACCAAAATACTGTTTACGCATTAATGCATCGATAACAATTGTCCAATTACATCGTTCATACAATATAATACATCTCTTAAAGGGCCAGCTACTTACAGTACTTTTGATACCTTCAGTACATTTTTGTTTATACTTTTGTACTTTCAGCCAAATAACTACTTACCAACCTTTACCCGTGATGGAGTATTGTCACACTAACGTAAAGATTCTTGCCCCACTAGTGACTTTATCTATTCCTCTGAGTGAAATTGTCGGCTTTGAACGTGAGCGTATCGTTACCGTTTGAGTTTATGTGCGTTTTTAAAACAAAGGTTTAAATGTATGTGTGTATGTGTCTACTTAAGCTGTGTTAGCACACATGTGTGTGTGAGTCTATGTGTGTGTCCTCTCCCAGGGATGGCTGCTAATAGCTCGCCTCGGGCAACAATTTAACTCAGCCTAACAAGGTTCTCCCCAAAGTGGCCCCAGGGGCATCTCTCACAGAGGCAAATTGATCACAAAGACTATCACACAGCTCGGCTCGGCTTGGCCCGGCCTGCTCTGCTCTTCACCTGCTCTCTCTCTCTCTCTCTCTCTCTCTCTCTCTCTCTCTCTCTCCTCTCTCTCTCTCTCTCTCTCTCTCTCTCTCTCTCTCTCTCTCTCTCTCTCTCTCTCTCTCCCTCTCCCTCTCTCTCTCTCTCAGTGGGATGATTTAACAGAATGTGTTATGAACATTAAATCTGAGTCGAGCGAGCAAAAGCAGCAGCAGTCTTTGGTTTCGTAATTGCATTCTCTTTGTGAATGACAGGAGACCTCACATCAACAGCCACTGCTCAGGACACACACACACACACACACACACACACACACACACGCACACACACGCACAGAAGGGTTAACTGAGGTATGTCAGGATTTGGACATGGTGAGACAGAAAGAGAGAGGGAGGGATGTGGAGAGAAAGAACGATAAACCTAATAAGAGTCTCTTCAATGAGATTACAAGCACTAAAACAGGCTAATCTTTGTCATTAAGAAAAGATGCCGCAGTAGGTTAAGTCATATTATAGGCTTATTGGTGCGAGTGCGCGCTGTGCACCTGACATCACTGAACACCTTCGCAGAGTAAAGGCATTTAGCAACATACTGTTGGATTTCATATAGTGGATAGCTGTTTGCATCTTCATTATAACTACGGGGAGACACAGTAATAACAATACAGTATTGTTTAATGAAATGCATTTAATGCACATGTAAGAAATACATTTCAGATTGTAATGTTCGCCTGACAAACCTTCAGTATATGGACTAATCTGCTTTGAGATAAAGTCTAATAGGTGGTTCGCAAGTGTGGACTTTGGATACGACTCGTACGGGTACTAGCGTTATTCATTGCTAAGGGCAGCTGCCTGTAAGTGTAATGTGAGGACAGGATAGTCTGTATCAGTGTGTGTGTGTGTGTGTGTGTGTGTCAACGTGCATGCAAGTAAACACAATCTACTGTTTTATCCCTGTGCACACACACACAGACACAGACACACACACACACACACACACACACACACACACACACACGATTATATAACTCGAGTCTCTCCTACTTGCTCTCTCTTTTCTTATCTCACTCATTCACTCACATTCTCCCTTCTCTCCTTTCTCTTTATCTCCTGCATTTCAGTGCTCTTCTTTTTTTTTTTTCCACTTCATACATTCTTAAATAATTCCTAATCTTTTCAAAGTAGATGCAGAAAAGTCCAGAAAAATAAATAGTTTCATTCACAAAGACACAGAAATGGAAGAGAAAGCAAAGCGATGTAACATTACTTATATAGTAGACGTTGGACATGACTCTTGAGAGCAGAGTTTGCACGTGCAGGTGAACATGCTCTCTCACTTTGGATCAAACATCGCACATCTCTCCACAGAGCCACATTAATTGTGACACGTGAAAATTGAATTCCTGCTCAAGTCTTTTTGATATGAGCGTTTTTTTGATTAAATAAAACCCATCCAATAATATCTACGGTGTCTCTGTTCAAACATTACTCGGTTTCTGCTCTTAACAAGCGCAGTCACCCTCTTTCCCCCACGGTTTTCTTTTACTTCAATGCAAATCGAAGGAAAATGTGAATATTGAATATTAACGGCGCCTCCATTGAGACATGTTGGCTTCATGGATGAGTAAAACTGACAAAACAGAAGGAGCTGTCAGAGGACTCTATGACTTCAAGGCAGATTTAGAGTTTAGGAGTGGTTCAGGCTGAAATCCCTCCTGGCTAAGATAAAGTGGAGACACAAACCGAAGCGTGCCGCGTAGCCCACGCTTTGTGTGTATAAAGATTAAAAAGAGAGAGAGAGAGAGAGAGAATTGACTGAGGAGAAAAACAGTTTGCTTATACTCCCCCAGACAGCCGCAGAGGGATAAAACCAACATGGAGCGCACGCTGAGCACATGCTAAACAAACACGGGCTATGATAGCGGCTCAGTGGGACCACAGAAGTGCCATCCAGGCCACACACACACACACACATACACACACGTTGTTTTTGGTAGACGGCTTGAAAAAGAGGGTCAGGCAGACACACTAGGTGAGGTGTAGCACTGTGGGAATCTGAAGGTGCACAGACAGTAGGAAGTGAGGCCTTGAATGTAAGCTTTTGTGTGTGTGTGTGTGTGTGTTTGTGTGTGTGTGTGTTGCAACAGCACTCTGGTTGTACGTCAGTCAGTCAGTGTTGAGGGATTAACAATGTGGCCTGCATGGGCTTGGGGTAATCTCTCCTCTCTTTTTACGTAACACTGGGCCATTAGTCAGCACTAACGCACAATCAACAACACAACAGACCACGCAGACGGAGAAACCCCGGAGATTCACTGAGGCCAGGTGCCCACTATTGTGCGCAATAAGTGATTTCATGGCAACAATGGGAAACTGATTTGGCGACACGCTGTGCGCTAACGTGCTGTTTCTGACTGAGGGTGGTGCTGCTGGTGCAATCAGTATGAACTACGCCAGCTTCTACGTTGATGTACTTCATAATCGGGGCAACTTGTGGTAATAAAGTTTAATTTTAACATCTTTCTGGATATGTTTCTCTCATTGATATCTTACCACTATAATATGTAGTATACTATATACTTAATATCACTATAATGTGGCAGCAGATTAAAGGACTTTTTCATTTATTTTACAAACACTTATATCTGCTTACACCTTCATTATAGTGTGTTACAAACAACTTATTCAAGGGGGACAAAGTAAAGTCTGAACAACATCTTATAAACACGTTGAGCAATTTCATACATGTTACAAAAAGACACACCGAAAATAAATGTAATAAGTAATAAATATGTTTTCAATCTGTGCTTGTGGATCTAAATGTAAAAGCTGCAGGTTTTCAGCCAGGCAAGTTATGTGCCATAGATTTATCTTAACAGACTGCTTCCGTTGGTTTTCGACTCAACATTGATCCCGGGATGCTTTAGTATCGGACAAATCAATGCTCACACAAGCCTCCAAAGCAAAGCAGGATGGGACTAATTCTATTGGCATGAGGCCGTCATGCGTAGTATTGCAGCTGTTTGTGTGTGTGTGTGTCTGTGTGTGTATTTTTAGTGCTTTCTGCGTTCGTATGAGAGCTCATGCCACCATGTGTGGTAATATAGATGATGTTGGAATTAGAATAAGCACTAACGTTGTCACCGTCGCTGTAGACTCAAGCTTAATATTTTTCTTTTGACCCTGCTTGTCATCACCTTTACTGGTTTGTTGGTCTCGCACACTCTTCCAGTTTCTATCATCCTGTGTTTGCCCATGTCGAAGGAGCATGGGAGATTGTGATTGACACATATCGCTAACAGAGGAGATCAAATGGCGCTGTGAACCGCTCCTCGCCTGGTGCTCCCTCCATCGCTGAACTCTTTGACCTGTCTGACCCGGCTGCATCTATGTGGTGTATAGAAGCGCTTAGGAGGCTTATACCGGTAATACAAAGCATACACACATACAGGCTAATGGGGACTAATATAATGAGCAGTGTGAAAATAGGAACAAATTGACATACACGTCTACAAAGTCAATGTTTGTGTGGTTGTGTATGTGAACGTTTATAAAGTGTGTATCTGGTTGTCTCAGTAGAGGCACTGTGCTTATATTGATTATAACTAAATGAAACATTAAGTTGGAGAATGTTGATACCGAAACTTATTGTTGCAAAATATCTAATATTTAAATGCAAAATATAAATTCAGATCCAAATAGATTGGAATCATTATTTTGTTGTTTATTATACGGGGCTATTGCTTGAAAATAAAACTTTTTCCCTCTCAGAATATAATGCCAGTGTTCCTGATGTCATTTCATTACGCATCTTCTTTGTTGGGTTTTAGCAGAACACTATTCACAGCACAGCGTCATCATGTTGCCTTTGAAAACAACTGAAATAATTATCCTGTTTACAACATCCTACACAACACTGAGCTATAATGAAAAAAGAAACTCCACAATGCTCCATTTTCTGAGATGCAGATGCCCTGGTGATATTAATCTGTGTTATTTCTCTTGCTTTTTCCCAGTCAGGCGATGGGGTGACATCATCTTCGGTCAGGGCTTCAGGAGTTGTGGCTATTGTTAAATGATAATTACCACGGCTCATGCGGGGCCTCTATTTTTTATAACCTTGTGGTTGTGAGCACATTTCTGTGTAAGGGCAGCCGAGACTCCACACACACACACACACACGCACACGCACACGCACACGCACACGCACACACACACAGGTTGAGAGTGGGGGCCGCACGGCCCACACTGATTTAATTCTATCTGACAAAACCCTTTGGGGCGTGCAGAGGGAGAGAGGAAGATGGAGAGAGAGAGAGGGAAAGAGGGAGAAAGGGAGCGAGAGAGAGAGACATGGAGAAAGAGGGGTGAGAGAGACGCTTCAGGGGCCTCCTCTGCCAACCATGGCTATAAAGTGAAAGCAGGAACCTCGGTATACCCCCCAAAGCCTCCCAATGCACGAGAGTGGTCGCGAGGCCCATTAAAATGTGGATAAAATACAAGGTGCACGACAGAGGAGTTTGCCACGGGATAAGAGAGAGAGAGAGAGAGAGAGGTGGGGGGTGTTTGGCCTTCTCATGTATTTTCTTGCCCGAGGTTTGATGGCCTGAAGCTGAGGCAGCAGAAAGCTTTATGTGACATGAGGACACAGACAGATAGATTTGAATAGTGTGCTTAGTTAAATCATTCTTCTTTATAATTATAATGAATAATCATGTTATTAACATTGAATTATAGGCCAATTATTTATCCTTGGATATTATTCCTACACAACTATACATCTGATTACAGTATGGTGTAAAAAGTCAGTGAAAGTATGTGTTTTATTTTGAAGCAGATTCAAACTGTATTTTAGTTTGAAATCCTATTTCCACCCAAATTATAAAGGCGAGTTTTTAACTTTTATGTGAACAATTTCTCTCTCTTCCTTCTGCAACTTGAAGTCGGAACACTCTTATTTAGATCAATTGTTATAAATGTCAACACGAGGAGGTTGTTCCTGTCGAAAACAGATTGGTTTATAAATTAAGAGTTAAACGAGTGTTGCGACTCGTCGTCAGCGATAATTACACAACACTACGAGCAGTAAATAAAAACAAATCCAAACACACTCAGCTGATAATAATCAGGTTAATCATTCGTGTGGGATTTATGACGACCGAAACACTGCAAATACTGAGTAAGGAGAAACGAATAAACGCATGTTCCCGATTTAAAGGGAATTTAAACACTGCAAAGAAAGGCTTAGTGAGAGTGGAAATAGCGGTGTTAACCAGTGTGTGTGTGTGTGTGTGTGTGAGTGTGTGTGTGTGTGTGTGAATGTGTATATCTGAGTGTGTGGAGAGTGTGTGTGCGCGCAGGACGACATTGACGTTGAATTTTAACATCCCCGGCGCGGTGCAGAAATGGGTTAGTGGAGCGCGAGAAAAGTATCCTATAAAGTTTATCCCCAGAACATAACGAAATAAAGTTTGGGTTTTTTTCTGCACATCCTCAGATGTAATCTGGTGGCAGCCTATCCGCAGATTCCGGTGGTGTGGAGCTCAAATGATTAAAGCTTTAATCAAACATCATGCGCCACTTTTAATTTGTACCACAGATTTCAATGGATTTGCGCATGAATTTGCAAAAACTCTAGGCCTATTCCACACACACACACACACACACACACACACACACACACACACACACACACACACACACACACACAAAGTTAAACACACACGCACTCAGATAGATCAGAATAAACTTTTGCGCATTTACAGAGTAAGGTGCTGAGATATTCAGCCACACACATCCTCCGGTCGCAGCTGAAAACTCCCAGAATAAACTAACAAGGCCAAAGGTGGGATAAAGCCTGCCGTGCAACGTGTGTGTGTGTGTGTGTGTGTGTGTGTGTGTGTGTGTGTGTGTGTGTACGTGTGTGTGTGTTTAGCGGGATGACGCTTTGGGGAAAGTGCGGCGCTGTTTGGAGCTGTGGTCTTACCTCGCATGGTGTTCGTGTTGCTGGAGCGTGTGCTGGGGCTCGGTTCCCACAGCAGCATTCATGAAGAAATAAACATAAACTCTTAAAAAACGGGAAGATGAGGGGATGAGAGGGGGAAAAGATCCTCGGTTAAAAATAAAAACAACAACGAAAAGAGTGTTGATGGTCTGCGTCGATGTCCACGGGCTGCCCTGAGTGGAGGAGTCTCTGCGCTAAAAGCATCCCAGATCGGGGCGCAGGGAGTCGGGCTGAGGTCGGACGGTGTGTCGGTCGTTGCGCTCTGGCAGTGCGGTCGCTTTTCTCATGACATGTACGCTCTCACCTCTATGGGAGGGTTTCACTGTTTTCTGCGGGCTGAGGGAGGGAAGAGCGTATAGGAGAGGCTTTACCCGGCGGCCCTGATTGGACTGGAGCACTTTCCGCTCCTCCCACTCTCTCCTGCTCAGCCTCCAGCTCGGAGCCTACACACACACAAACACACACACACACACGCACACGTACACGAACACACACGCACTCTGCCGCTACTGTACACACACACAGTCACAGCAAAGTTTTAATGTCACCCTCCACATTTAGTCAGCTCCATGCAATTTAGGCTATTATCACGAATGTACAAAAAATAACTGTATCTTTAATCCGGTGTCACATCCAGGAGGCTACTGAAATGTTACATTCTGTCTAGTGGAAAGAGATTATTTATTCCTCTTTGTCCCATTCCAGATTTATACGATTGACATTTTTTATAGAAACGTGTACGTTTTTAAAAAGTTGACTTAACACTGTTTAACCAAGTTAATTTGTAATGAACAGAATTGAGATATTCTCAAAGTGAAGACTTTAAAACTGTCCCAGACTGAATGGATTTTATGAGTTAAGTTACATTTGTTTTAGTGTAGGACTACAATAGAGGATTTATTGTCATTTAAATATTATTGTGATTAAGAAAACTGCTGATAAGTGAAAACAATGATGTAAATAATTATAAGGAAATGTTTTCATGACAGCGTTACCGATTGTGCACTGTATTCTCTGACTAGATTCAAAAATATATAATTATGGACACATTTTGTTCTCGTTGAACATGAACTAATGTTCAATTTTTAATTATTTTAATGAATAAAGATGTAAAACTTTATTGCATATAAGTACATGTGTGCATTTATTAGTGCAGGATGCTTTATCACCGGAACAACTGATTATATCACGCTGATGTGCAACTTTAAATATTGAAGTAGATAACATACACTTATTATATAAAGGTATGTATTTACGACAATAATGAGAAAAGCACCCGGTCGAGCTTATATAAAGAGGCTTCCAGATCTCCTGTCACAGAAAGAAGAGCAGCTCGATGACAGGAGATGTCTCAGGTGTCCTGCAGGATGACTTTCAGGGTGGGGTCCTCTCCTTCCTCTGAGAAACATGGAAACACTGAGCTGGAAAATAAAAGAGCGGGTTCATGTCAGTCCACTGTACTGCACGATGGCTGCCCAAGTGTAGGCTGCGGAGTATTAACATGTAGGTACAGTTTGTTTCTTTACTTATTTAACTTATAACAATGGATGATTGTCTCTTTAATATGTTTGACAGGCTTATTTCCAATATATTATAACTCAACATTTGGCAGTGTTCCCAGTGTGTTTTATGGACTATAACAATCCCATTGAAATCTTTATACAACCCTGATAACTGCAGTATAACATGGCATAATATGTACACCAAAGTATGAGATGACATTTTTAATTACTTGCTAGACTTCTCTTTGAACAGGGACTGATTGGTTGGAATGATGATTTAAAAAACACATATAAAACTGCACTGTAGTCATTGCATACGTTAAAAATCCCAGAGGATAAAAACACATTAAAGCACGAAGGCTTATTTCCATCGTGGTCCTCTCGTATATACTTAACACACTGCAAGAAAAACAACAACAAGTCAGCAAGTGCTGACAAACACAAGCAACATATACATGGGACATTGTAACCATGTCAATGTGGAAATGCTCAGTTTTTGATTTTGTGGGCCAATTATTCCATTTTAGTGCTGCACTGTAAAGAAATGTGTTTGAACCTATTAGGCTTTTCAATCAGAAAGGTGCGAAGTCTGTCAAGCTACCTGTGAGCTTCTCTAAGTAATGAGGAATAATTACAACTGAGCCTTCAGACCATTTGACAGTGTTCTTGTCTTATCATTACACTGTGCTAGCAGATGTATTGCCACAGCATGTAGTGAACACAGGCGTTGACCCTGAGTGACTGAGCCAAAAGGAAACCCCACCAGGTCTGCTCTGACCCAGGACCGACTCCTCGATGACCTCTGGTGCTCCGCTCGGCGAAATATTAAGTAAATGTAAAAATTGATCACGTCATGAATGGGCAGAAGTGAGAGTGTTTCCTGTCGGTGCTGAAAAGAGCCATTCCTGTCACACACGGTTAGCATCACGGCCGGCGTTCAACGTCTGTCATTAGAGCGGTTTCTCTGAGAGATAACACTGCCGGAGCTTCTGAGCGAGGCAGGAGAGAGGCAGGTGTGTGTGAGAGGCACTTTCACCCCCGGTCTCTTTTAGCCTCTTTAGCTGTGGCCCAGGGAGAGAGAGAAACAGAGAGAGAAACTGCCCCGAGCACATCTCCACTGACCTACATTTCATCTGTCGCTTTTTTCCACTCTTCCCTTTTTTCTTCATCTCTTATTTCTCCTGTACCAACAGCTCCATAATTGTGATGTAATGACCAAAGCAGGCGTGATAAAATCCCAGACTGGTCAGGATGAAACATTCTTGAAGACAGGCAGACAGAAGAGACTGATAAAGAGAAGAGGAGACAGTGAGAGACAGGGAGGGAGGGGGTTAATTAAAGTGAAAGAGAGGGGGGGGGGGGTAGTTAGCACTTCAAAATACAAAAAGATGTGTCCTTATGTGATCTATGTGCTGCATGGACTTCAATCCATCCGAGGGCTGGGGACTCCATTAAGAAGGATTACCCCTCATTGCCAACTATTCACTGCCACAAAAGCCACAGAGATTGCAGAGAAATGACTTTAAACATGACCAAGTATCTACATCGTGTGTTCGGCAAGGATGGGATGGCAAGGAACATAGAGGTTGCGTTTGATGAGACATATTAGAGTGTAGGCTGCACTGTCCATATGGTGGTAAGAGGGAGGAAGGGAGCAGGAGAAGCAGACCGGGCCATGCCTAAGGGCTGAACTTGGAGAAGGAGAAAGCAGCACTCTGCGCCGAGATGGGATCTTAGATCCTTCTGCCTTTATGTTTCACTGTCTGTTTCTATTGGCTGGCTGATTACCGGCTACATCTCCATCTGTCTGTCTACCTGTCTGTCTTCTCTTGAAGGTCGTAAACTAACTGATTGGCTTTGAATCTGTTGTGTCTTTCACGTTTGACATTATTATTTCATGCATGCATGTCGTTCTTTCTGTTTGTTTCAGTTTGTCTCTTCCTTCCTGTCTTCCCTCCTTTTTTTTTATCCACACTAGCGGCGTGGCTCTAGGCTTGGCGATGTCGATCTGTCGGTCGGTCCACCGCTTTGGTCCAGTTTGAAATATATCAACAACCATTGGATGGATTGCCATGAAATCTGGTACAGACATTGATGTTGCCAAGAGGATTAATCCTGATGACTAATGACTTTGCTGATCCATTAACTTTTCCACTAGCACCAGGTCAACATTTTAATTTGTCAAATACTTTGGTTTATGACAAAACGCTTTAAAAGCTAATGACAGCCCCATCAGTCTCCGCTGCACATTGTGTTCAGTGTCGATTAGCAAATGTTTGCACGCTACAATAAGATGGTGAACATCGCAAACAAACCTGCGTTGTCACTGTGAGGATGTTAGCATGCTGAGGTTAGCATTTAGCTCAAAATGCTACTGTGAGTACAGCCTCTCAGAGCATTTAGTAGGGTGACAAGTCAGAATGGGTGAAATACGGGACAGGGGGGTTTGTGTGGCATTACATTCAGTGTTAACGAACAGTATTAATAATAGTTTTCTTTCCTGCATCTCATAAGGCAGCAATGATCCACGGGGGTATCCCCCCCCCTCTTCCCGGTACCTGCAGTAACGTTTTTGTTCTTTGGCTGGATGTTCACCAGGTCCCGGGACACCAGCGATGGATGGTTTAATTTCCCTCCATACATAAATGTCTTAATTCAACAAATTAATATCTATTTGCGGCACTACTGTACACGGCTACAAACACGACCTTTCCTCTTGCAAAACCTTTACCACCACATCCAATGCTCTACCTGCGACACAGAGATGTGGCTTTAAAGGAGGAGCAAACAGGAAATGTGCCACAGTTATATTCATCGATATGTGTAACTTTAGTGTTGCAAGTCAGTATTTTGCAAATATGTTTTTTCATCCCACCGCCTGCTGCAGTGGCAGACACTTCCTACTTTTACTACAGTTACCCCCTATAGAGTAGATCTGATTAGAGTTTAAAGCACCTTGCTGAATCAATCTGCATCATACAAGGCTACTTAAAAAAGCATAAATAAACACGATAATCTTTGTGGATTGGATTTGAATGAATATGCAAACAAGATCATTTGGATTACTATATGTATTACTCTATTGTTTATATACATCTATATCTTTTTACTCTATTGTTTTGTATTGTTATGTTGTTGTAATTTTTGATATCTGGCACAAGAATTGCCTTCGGGATTAATTAACTTCCATCCTCTCTTATTTTATGTAATGTAATGTAAACACAATGTGAACGCAACTCAAAAACTGAATCAGAACTAACTTCCTGGGAGTTGCCAGGTACACCCTCACACACACACACACACACACACACACACACACACACACACACACACACACACACACACACACGCATACATCCACAGTATCTCATTATGAAGCTACTGTTGTGTGTGAACAGCACGCCAGTGGAGAGATATGATTGTGTGCTGAAAGACAAGAGAGAGAAAACAACTCGACTGAAGAGAGCAGGATGTGATAGCCTTGTTTCTTTTAAGGCTGTTCATCATACCAGTCAGTGCTGCCCTTGAATCGACCACTAGGAAGTTAACTTATATATAATTAGATAAGTTTCCTCTTGAAAATAAGAAATTAGGCCACAGGTCTCTGAGGAATCTCCCTCTCCAATCTGACGACATGTTTCACACTGCCTCTTTATTTCCCCCTGAAACAAGCAGGTGATTTTTCACTGCAAGACTATATCAGTGTGTGTGTAGATATGAGTGTCTTTGACTTTGTGAGTGTATTTGTGTGTGGCACATGGCATTTTATATATATATGTATATATATATATATATATATATATATATATATATATATATATATATATATATATATATACCTCAAAGACAGGCTGTTTTACTTGTGCCAAATAAAGAGATTGCTTGTTTTTTCTAACATGAACTAAATTGTTTCACGTACATTGCCCCCGTGTAATGTGACATTGACGCATTGACATGTCAAGTGAGTGCTCAAAGAAAGAGAAAGAAAGCCAGAGAGGGAGAGATGAGCGATGGAGAGAAGAGGACAGAGAGAGAGAGAGAGCGAGAGAGAGCGAGAGAGGGAGAGATTGAAAAATACACTTGAGAAATTTGCCGAGAGATACCACAAGTGACATAGGCAATTTCTGTAGAAAAATTACTTCATCATAATTTCAATCCCAAAAAGAATTGAAAGGAAAGCCCTGAAGGAGGAAGGCCAAGTCACCTTGAGAAGCATTAGGGGAAACGCTTACCCTTGCACACACACACACACATGCTCACACGCACACACACACACACACACACACATGCACACACACACACACGCTCAGTACGATTTTATGGGTTCATGCAAATACAAAATGTTCTCCTCTTATCTTTCTGTAATTAGTTACTTACTTATTTCATAAAAATAATTATTGATACTCTGCAACTTTGTCAGAGCCTGTATATGATGCTTCAGTGTTGTACATCTGTGTTAAGTGCTTAGAGCCTGTGGTATATCAGAGTTAAAAATATACAACCTATTAGTCTGGATGGTACTATTACTAGCATCATCTAATCAAAGCTTTATATAGAGCCAGTGGTTCAGACAAACAGTTTCATGTCTCTACCTCACAGTGCCAATCATCTGATTTTAATTGGATTTCTCTATTATCTGTTTTTTTTTCTTCACACAAAGCCATTAAGATATTAAATCTAGTTTTACTTTGAGTCAGTCATTTTCCCCTTCTCTCCTTGTTCCTCTTAATATATATATATATATAATATATTATTTTTTTGGTAGGCATATTGAATATGCCTCTGTAGCCCGAGGCTCTCTCTCAAAATAATTTAGTCGTCGTTGATTTCTTTGGGAGAGCTTAATAAACGTTGACGTTGAAATGGGAAGGAAATTGCAAACTGGGACTGTTTGAGGCTTTCATGTTCAGGGCTACTTGATAGTTATGTTGATTTTCCGAAGTGGTTAGTAATGATATAAACCAACGGAGGATACGGCAACAGCTCTGCAAATCAGCATCTTCATTTAATATTCACTGATGGTTCGTGAAAGACGGGTTGGTCTGCAGAGAGAGACACTTTCAGTCTTTATTGAAGAGGACCACTGAAACTGTGTGTTTGATATGAGTGTGTGTGTGCATTCTTAGCCTCTATCGAATTATTACAAATCATTTTGTCACATCCTGGTCTGTTGTTTTGTTAAAAGAGTAGTCCTTCAATCTCCAGTCTCCTAAAACGTCATACTTTAGTGAATGTTAAGCTCTTTTTTCTTTATTATTCTCTTCAAGCATCACTGGATTGATCTACTGTAATCTGTCTCATCAAAACAAACAGATGTTACTTTTATAACCAACTCATCTCATACCCCCAACCCTTGACCTCTGAACCGCACCCTATCCGTAGGTGTCCTGTCCGGGAGGGCTTTTCTAGAAGACCAATAACGGAGCCCTGGGGGACGCCACCCAGAGATCCTCTTACTGTCTGTCGCACAGGGGCAGCACTAAGCACTATAATCTGAAGGGAGGGGGAGTGATCATGTGTGTATGTGTGATGAGTATGGTGTGGGGGTGGGTCTGGGCGACATGTTTTTAACCCCTCCCTCGCCCACATCCCCATCCACCCTCGTTAATCTGGAGTCTAGCATGTGGATTAGTGGACACTCTGCAGCACCACTGTGTGAAAGAACGCTGTGTTTCCTACAGAGCATATAAGATTACGTCTTTAAGCAGTTTACACTCACAGCTCTGTGAGAATATTGGAGTTAGCACATTGGCTAATGACATCCTATGCAATCAAAGTGCTGGCGCATGCCTTAATGTCTGATCTGTGTGTGTGTGTGTGTGTGTGTGTGTGTGTGTATACATGTTGTTTCTGCTGTGTGTTTCAGTGTGGAAGAAAGAGTGAGATTATGCATTTCCCAACAGGTGTTACGAAATGTAACCTTTTGCTTTTTTTTCTCGTTATGCAGCGGGTGCCAGATAACTCCTCACTACCACCACACCAATCCCTACCCCCCACAAACACACACACACAAACACACATACAGCTTCATCACGTTAATACGATCATCACCTTTAGCGTTGGGTGCATGATTTAACATCTCTCTTTGTTTGGGTTGAGGTAAAATGAGTCTGTTAGTCTGTTAATCCAGCAGGATTAAGAAACAACAACAATCCCCCATGGAGTGTGAGTGTGTGTGTGTGTGTGTGTGTGTGTGTGTGTGTGTGTGTGTGTGTGTGTGAGAGAGAGAGAGAGAGAGTACAGTGTGTGATTGCATGTCTGAATGTACATCTCTGAATTTTGATTTTGACATTCTTTCAAATAGTGTGAGATGTGGAAATGAATGAGAAATATTACTTTAAAGGGTTTAATGAAACAACATGGTAGGATGATGGAGATGATGACGACGATGATGATGATGATGATGATGATGATGATGATGATGGTGAGGATGAGTAGGAGGTAGGAGAAGAATGGATATTGAGGGAGGGGTATAGGGTAGAAGAGTGTAGGATTAGTTGATATTTCCCTGGAATTACGTACGCTTTGGCGAACATCTACTTAAGTCCTGCCTTATGCGCCGCTGTCTGGAACACACACACAAAAAGCCCTCTGTCCTATTCACACACACAAAGACTATTAGTACAGTCCAGCTCATCCTCTCAATGCGCAGAAGAAAAGAGAGAAAAACATGTTAAGTCTTTGTCCTCTTCTGTCTGGGCCTATTCATTCTCCCATACATGGGAGGAAGAGTAATGGGAAAAGAGAAAGAAAAAATTGGAAAGACATAGATGATGATTTGTCCATTGAGGTTTATGGTTGAGATGGTAAACACTAAGTTACTTCAGAGCGGCCTTAGTAAGTCTGGATGTGTACAAACCTTAACAAAAGGATGGCTGCTGTGCCTAAGATAATAGGATTGTGTATTTACAATCTCACTGATCATGTATTCATCATAATATGATGCGACTGGAGTCAGTGCAACTCAAGAATTCTGGTCAAAAAGCTCCCAGATTTGAACACTGATGCACATTTCTGATAACCTATCACTGCAGAAAAGGATGGTAATATTACATTAGCTGCATTAACTGTACAAACTGAATTATACAACTGAATACAGTTTGTGTCACATCCTGTATAAGAGTCAAAGCCAACCTGTTAACGGGCAGCGTATCAAATGTCCAGTATCGACAAATCTTTATTATTAAAATAACTTTTAATTTAATGACTGCTAAACGATGTACACACATGGTTATACACACACGCTGAAGAGTTTAAAAGTTCACTAATGTGTAATTGATGACAACACGTTTTACGAGCTACTGAAATCAAATGAACATTTTATCACAAAGTCCAGAAGGAATAGTCATTTACATAAGAAATGCTGTTAATGTTGGAAGATGCAAATATTGATATAAGTTTGCTATTCTATGATATTATGCTGATCATTTCATTTTTCTGTCGTCCTCCTGGGATTTTTCCTGTGCTCTCTTTTTCCTGTTTCTTTACTGTACTTAGCCATCGCTCTCTCTTTGCTTTAGTGGCTGCCACTTCCGATCTCTCCTCTCCTTCTATCCCTTCCCCCTTTTAACTCATTCTGAATTATCCATAGCCGCATCGCTCCCTCACTTTCCCTCTTTTCCCCTCTCCATCCCCCTCTTTCCTGTCTCTCGTTCCCGTCGCTCCCCCCTTCTCTCAATTTGCTCTCTTACTTTATGGCATCCTTTTACTTTCTGCATCCTCTCTTCGTGTGTGTGTCCCCCCCCCACCCCCACCGTCCCGCTCTCTATTCCCTTGCTCTTCGCCTCTCTCTCTCTGTTTCTGTATGCCTCTCACTTACTGTAACTGTAGGATATAGGTCAGCAGGGCGGCTTGGCTGACTCGTGTCTAGACTCAGCCTCAGTCTTGGGGGCATGCAGTCACACAGCGGAGCACATTGACCAGCACAATCACCGCACCGCACTGGAGCTCCATTGACTGCCTGACTGTGCCTACGTGTGTGTCCTGGTCTGTGCAAAACACACGCAAACCAACACACAGAGGAAAAAAAGCTGAGGGGCAAAGTTCTCCTAAGGAGGCTTTGCAGCACGCTGGGCATTACCAAAAACATTAACGCCATCTGTGGAGGGAAACAGAGTGGTAGAAATGTCAGTGTAAATGCCATTAGTTGGGAGTTGATATTTACAACAGGGCAAACATGACCACAGGGCGCTGCTTTCAATTGAACTAAAATGTTCAAGCGTGAATAAATGCAAATTCAGTGCTGATGAAAGGAGTGTTAATGTGGCTTTCTATAAAGTTTCAGTTGTTGAGTTGGATGGATGGGAAAAATATGAAATGGAAATTGAATTGGACGCATGCAAGTGGCCGTGTGAGCTTCTATGTGAGCTGAATGCACTGTAACTACATCTGTGTTAGACTCTTTTAAAAGGGGGGTCGGCAGCTGTATGGCAGTGGGTGCTGCAGGGTGCAACATGCTGTGGGGAAGGGTAGACGGGCTGACGGTGTGTGTGTGTGTGTGTGTGTGTGTGTGTGTGTGTGGGTGTGTGCTAGGGCAATGATTCATTCAACTGAGTGTGTGTTCCCCCATCCTCCTCCTCCTCTTGCTCTTCCTCTCGCTCAGCCTGTGGTCCAGATGTGATCCCCCCTCTTTCTCCCTGGATACTGATTCAGTCCCTCCACCCAGCCTGCCATCCCTCTGACTCTGCAGCCAGACCAATGAGGCGATGGTGCAGGAGGGGAACATGCAGTGGGTGCACATTAGTTAGATGTGGCATCTAGAGAATCTAATAATCACAAACCACTAAATATTGCAACACCAGCGATGACCTGCGTTTAGTGGACATGGCGTTTCACTAAGTGCTCGAAGCTCTCTGTGTGACGTGTGAAGATGTATCTTACTGGTGTAAAGTAACTAAGTACATTTACTCAAGTACTGTATTTAAGTACACTTTGAGGTACTTGTACTTTACTTTTAGTATTTCCACTTCCTGCTACTTTATACTTCTACTCCTCTACATCTCAGAGGCAAACATTTTAATACAAAGAATAAATCAACTCAAGAATGATGGTGTATTATTATGAATAAAGATAAACCTTTATTGATACCTGGGGGGGAATTCACAAGCACCTGGCTGTATATATAGTAAAGAATAAGCCCCACTTGTACCAGCTGCAACATTAAAGTGATGAACACATTAATGCTGAATAATTATAATCCAATAATAAAATATATATTATTCAGAAAATGGGCCTTTCTGCATAATGAATATTTCTACCTTTAGTACTTAAAGTATATTTGTATGCTTATTATATCTATCTATCTATCTATCTATCTATCTATCTATCTATCTATCTATCTATCTATCGATTATCTATCTATCTATCTATCATCTATCTATCTATCTATCTATCTATCTATCTATCATATCTATCTATCTACTATCTATCTATCTATCTATCTATCTATCTATCTATCTATCTATCTATCTATCTATCTATCTATCTATCTATCTATCTATCTATCTATCTATCTATCTATCTATCTATCTATCTATCTATCTATCTATCTATCTATCTATCTATCTATCTATCTATCTATCTATCTATCTATCTATCTATCTATCTATCTATCTATCTATCTATCTATCTATCTATCTATCTATCTATCTATCTATCTATCTATCTATCTATCTATCTATCTATCTATCTATCTATCTATCTATCTATCTATCTATCTATCTATCTATCTATCTATCTATCTATCTATCTATCTATCTATCTATCTATCTATCTATCTATCTATCTATCTATCTATCTATCTATCTATCTATCTATCTATCTATCTATCTATCTATCTATCTATCTATCTATCTATCTATCTATCTATCTATCTATCTATCTATCTATCTATCTATCTATCTATCTATCTATCTATCTATCTATCTATCTATCTATCTATCTATCTATCTATCTATCTATCTATCTATCTATCTATCTATCTATCTATCTATCTAATATCTATATCTATCTATCTATCTATCTATCTATCTATCTATCTATCTATCTATTATTTTTTTATTTTTTCTTGATCATGATTATAATTTGTAAATCTTCTTTTCTTAATCTGCCTGGTAACAGTGGCGTCCCCACTCTGCCACGCTGAAATATTGATAGATGAATGGGATCAGAGGTGTGTTACTGCACTACTGTGTGTGTGTGTGTGTGTGTGTGTGCGATGTTAGCATGTATGAGTGTTTCAGAGTCTTCACGTAGCTTTTAGAAGACAAATCTAATCTGTGATGTAGCTCCATGTTACTTTACTCCCAGCCCATAAATAATGTTACGTCTGCGCTCTGCCCTGTCTACCTCCTTCTGCCTCGACCTCACCAATTTTGATTCTTATTTTTCCTTCTTCTTTCAATAAAGTTTTCCTTTTTAAAAACAAAGTAATTCTGTAAATCAATCACATCGTCTCTTTCTCTATAATCTCCCTCCCTGCCCCTGTCTGTAATCCCGCCTTTCTCCCTTTATCTTTAGAGTCTTGTGGGTTAAAAGCATGAAAGAGATTTTTTTTTCACTAATGAAAAAACCTGCTGGTAACTCTCACCTATCATGACAAATACAAGGAGACACACACACACACACACACACACACACACACACACACACACACACACAGAGGGTCATATACACGAGATTGCGGACAAATTGCTTTTAATCACGAGGGCCATCTTGATAATGATTCATTGTATTAACTAATTAAAGGTCTATCACGTAGACTTGCATCATCTCAAAGAATCCGAAATCATTTAACTTCACATGTTTTGTCATATAATGTACACACACACACACACACACACACACACACACACACACACACACACATGGATGGCTGTGCATTTACCCTCCATGCATATGCAAATGTCAAACACAAACATCTTTTGTTACATCATCCCTCAGTGAGCCGTCCTCTCATTCACGATAAAAATAATCAGAAGAAAAAAAATGTTTCTATAACAACAATCGAGCTTCTTTACTTTCTCTCCCCTCTTCGGTGCCAGAACCAATTTCAGCCTCTTTCTGTTGGAGAGGGTGCAGACAGGCTGAAACCATCGGACGTGTGGCTGGAAATCTCATTACAGCGCATTATGAGGAAGAGACGTTGTTATGATTACTCTGCAACGTTACCTCTGCCGGCACACGTAATAGAGGTGGAGCTGAAGAACACCATGTAGATCCTTCTTAGCACGATGTAATCAATCATACCCATCTTCTTGATGCAAGAGCACACAACTTGACTTTTAGAGGATGACATGGGAGGCCTATTTTGGTTGTGCTGCAGCGTTAATGTGTGTGTGATAAGAGACAAGGTTGTGAGGTCGGGGACTTCTGACTAGTGTGTGCTGTTCGTACGGCTCCTCACTCTGACCTTGTTCTGTAAGTCTCGGTCTATTCGTTATAGAGTATTTTACATAAAATGAATTCATTGCTTAGTCAATTGTTATAAAATAAAGTGCCAATAGTTTTGGCAATAAATGAATTGTTATAGCACACATGTCAAATTGTTAGTTTTAGCTTTCTTTCAACCAATTTGAAAATGTCCCCTCGGGCTCTCAGACTTTGTGATGGGCATTTTTCACTCCCCCTGACATTTTATTGACTACGTGATTGATTTAACAGATTAATCCATGATTATAAATGATTGTTTGTTGCAGCCACATTTTACATCGCTGACAATCTTTCCAAAGGACACGTTAAAGTGTTAAACTGGGTTATGCAGTCAGTACGATACTAAACTTGAAATCAATCACACTGAATAACTTTATCGTCCTGTTGTCTGGCAGGAAAAAGTAGTTTAAAGGTTAAAAGTTTAGTCATTTCTTGCAGTATAATTGTCGCCGTTAGACAGGTAATCCTCATTGCTTCAGTGTCGTCCAAACTGCATTACAACACAGGATCAATGTAAATTTGACAACAAATAAAACTCAATTTATAATCTCTGTGAAGGATTTCCCATCTCAGGCAAGTTTCAAGTCTCGACAATTTGGTTTTTATACAGTGTAGAATTAAATTAACTTATTTGCGTTGTTGCCAAGAGGTGGGAATATTGATACCACTCATGCCTGTTGGGTAAACACTTTGGAGGAGGCAGCAGATTAGTACAAACACTGGAAACAGGGGGAAACAGCGAGCCTGAAAAGTAACAAAATTCACCTTTCAGCACCACTAAAGCTCACTAATAACACTTCATATCAAGCTTGTGTTACCTGAAAACCTACAAAACCACCTGTATGTTCCCTCAATGTTTGTCTGTCTTCCTCTCTAACTCAAAGCATATCAGAAGAGAAGATCCAGCCGGCCGATCCTCTGTCCTTTTAACCTCATTTCCTGCTGAAGGATGATTTGTACGTGTGCATCGTTATATAGACTGATGTAACGGTACAGCTCACCCCGTCCTCCGCTTTCCCATCCCCTCTTCTATCTCTGTCTCCTCTCTTTCACCCATGTTGCCCCAGGCACCACTGTCACCTCCCATCATGCTTTGCGCTCGCCGTAAAAGTGATGGCTGTGTGTTGCGTTGCTATGTACATTTTTCCTGCACAGACAACAGAATCTCCTATTATCATAGTTGGATTCTATAATGCGCTTTAATGGAAGTGAAAGTGAAAAGGTGTTCCCTGCAGAGTGCATTATTATCATATACTTTACATCCCCCCCCCCCCCCAACCCCCCACACACACACACACATGTTTGTTTTCTTTCTCAGTGATTTGCATCATGAAGTAAACTGCTGTTGCATGTGAAGTGGTCTGTGTGTAATCCACATTACAGGATACAGTGGCAGCTTTATAGTTTACCTTTAACCAACGCTCATTGATCCCTCCATGCTCTGGCCTCATGGGAAAACCACAGCTGCAGACAATCAATGATGGTCAATTTACAAGCCAACCATAAATCCCGGCTGTTCATCCACAGAGTAGATATACTGTGAGTAACACTGAAACAATTGTTATGATAACGGAGGCTGCTGGAATAATATTTAAATACAAAATACATCCATGTAGTATGTTCAAGCAGAGGAACGTGTAGTGGGTCATATGTGAGGGTTGAGAGGGATTAATACCCCCATGAGTACCAAATTGACATTATACATAATTCTCTTTGCTAACCATCCGTCCACCCTGACACACACTAAGTATACATATAGTAAACATATACATATAAGTGCAATTTGTTAAAATAAACATGTGACTAACCTCCTCGACATCTTCTTCCTCTTCCTCTTTCCATCCATCCGGTGTGATTTAACTGAGTGTACAGCAGTGGCCATGTTTGCTAGCCTCCCTGCTCCCACAGTCGTGGTCGTATGAAACATTAAAGCCAAACTCAGACCATCTATATTTCATAAAGCATTTTGCAAACAACAGATGAATAAATCATACCATCAAAGTGTGCATAACCTCTGCATCAGCATATCACCGTGGCCTATATTCCTCTGCTTTTCTGAATGGTGACTTGGGCTGATGTGTGTGTGAACCGGGCACGTGTAGGTGGTGGTGGGGGGGTTACCATATATGTGCATGTGAGTGTATCTGTGTCCTGTATGTGTCACTTCTTCCCCTTGTATCTCACTGTACACATGTGTCCAGTGTCAGCAGGGTTAGGTGTGTACTCTTCAAGGATAAATGAAAGCTCTGCCGTGCCCCTTCTGTGAAAAAGAGCAACACTGATACACTTGCCAGCTCGCCAACTTCTCTGTCCCCGACCATTATCACTCCCATAAAGACTCTCTTATATAATATGTCCAACCATTAATGGAAAATAACACTCGGCTCGAACAAAGGACAGAAATGTAATTACCGGTCTGAATAGCACTGCTGCTCCTTATTCTTACCCAGAGAGAGGACACAGAGAGGGGGACAGAAAAGCAAGGTTCGGATTGAGAGAACTGACAAGCATTTAGTGAAAGAGAAAACCATGAAGGGATGAAGGAAGTAAGGGGATGAGGAAAAAGGCAGGAGGAAAGGTTATAGTGGAGAAAAGATTAATACGATTTTATTTGTATTTGACCTTTCTCTCAATCTTTTACCCCTAAGGTTAATGTTCGGTTATGTTCAGGCGAATACAAATACTTACACGATAATCTGGACTAAAGAGCTCACTTATTACCTTTTTCCAAAGCTTTCAAATGCAATCTTCTGCTCTTATGTCCTAGTTTTATAAGACACAATGTATCAGCTGTAATCAGCTGATTGATAGCTAAAATTAAACTTTTGACTGTTTTGCGGTCAAAGTGCTCCTTGCAAGCCGAAGCACCACACCGTGCGTGTAACTGTGTGTGTCTTTGTAGGTTAACGAGACCAAGACTCTTCTCTTGAGCTGCAGGAGTATCTCCCAATTAAACTTTAATGCATTATTATAATCTCCGCCAAGGAGGTTATGTTTTCGCTTTGGTTTTTTTGGTTTGTTTGTCAACAGGATAAAAAACACTAAATAAAGCGGCCTGGGTTTGCGATGGGCAAAGGAAGAGCTCATTACATTTTTGGATCCACACATTATTGTTCACTCGGGGAGACGGCCTTGTGGAGGTCTGTGCTCTTGGAGCGCCCTTCATGTTTTGTAACTCATTGAATAGTTCTGCATCCAGTATTTGGAAAAAGAAGATCATGTGAAATAAGATGCAAGTTAAAAAGAGAAGAGAGGTGATGACATACAGCAAACGGTCCAGAATCAAACCTGGATCACTGCGGTAAGAACTCAGCCTCTATACGTGGTGTGTGCTCGCTCTACCAGGTGAGCTACAGGTGCGCCCTACACCTGTGATTTAGTCTAAATACATTAAATCAACATTTTGTATGGAATGTTTTCAGGTCATTTCGTCGTGTTTCTGTCCTCTCAGCTAACGTCATTACAGATCTTAGAGTTTTAGTTGTGGTTAACTTTAGTTATTAAAGGTAATCAAAATAAAACCCCAACCATATCCTCTAGTACCAGACACTTTGACAGTTGGTAGAAAAAGGGGATTTAAATGAAACCTCCTGTAAGAGGTTTTGCAGGGCTGTAACAATGTCACTCTTTTCTGCCTTTGCTAGTTTTGAAGAAAGTTGTAATTAAAAAGATGTCGGGTCAGACATGTTTACCATGTTTTTATACATGCCAAACTTGCTGAGGGCAAAGACACACAGGGACTGCATGAGTGCGCCTGCGACATTTCCAGCACACATTTGTGTCTGAAAATTTTATTGAGTGTATATGTGTGAGTAAACAAGCCTGTGGCAAAGACAAAGGCATTTACAAAAACACACAGTTAGCATCTGGAAGATGGACTGACGGAACATTTTCCCTGCGAAGTGGCAGGTGTGTTTCTATTGTGTGTACATATGCAAAGGAAACGACACGTGTTTACATCTGTGTGTCCTATTGTTTGCATCCACATGCTTATTATGTTGAACAACAGCTTGCACGGGTGCATTATGAATCATCTGTGTGCTACTGAACACATCCTGAACACATCTAACCTTCATGCTTCAACTTCTGGGTGAATTCATGTGTTAGTCAACACACAGATGTGGGTTACTAACCCCCCTCATGTGTGTTTGTTACAGAGGGAGATCTTTTGCAATAGCCTGTGTGTGTGTGTGTGTGTGTGTGTGTGTGTGTGTGTGTGTGTGTGTGTGTGTGTGTGTGTGTGTGTGTGTGTGTGTGGAGTAAAATGAGTTATTGTATCTGTATGTTTACGGTACTGTGTTGATTTTCTGCAACACTTTTGGATCTGGAGAGAGAAACCGAAAAAAAAAGTGAAGCTGTCGAGATCCATTAGATGTGGGACGGAGAGAAAAGACGGTAATTTCATCTACACACACTCTGTGCACATGACATTAAGTTAACATCACTATTACATTAAATAAACTTCAACAACGTTTACTCTCTTCGGACCTATTGTCCTCCCGTTTCCTCGCTCTTATTGGGAAGACGAAACATTGACGATTAAACATTTAAGCCTCTTTGCTTGAATAATTGATCAGTGAGTGGCATATGTTAAATATGTGTTGAAAGCATACATTAGATTTGTTTTGTATACAAATCAGCTCCAGGCATGCACCCTTAGGGGGGAGATTGTAGCCTGGGAGAGTTGGCATATACTGATGGTTGTATTATTTAGATGTGCATAGATTTCTATCCCTATTCCTGCTGTTGCTTTTGTTAACCGAGTCTGATTATACCACACGCTTCAACTGACGCAGGGAAGAGACAGTTTATTATGCGAGGAGCGAAGCTTATTGATACGCACACACACGTAGTTAACAATTATTGTATTCGACCCGTATGTTTCCGATTAATGCACATTTATAGTTTTTACTCGCACTCCTTTTAATTATTGCATTTATAAATGTCAATTGTTTTATTCATTCAAATGTGACTTTGTTGACACAAAGTATTCATCTGTTCCTAATAGCGATCGTTGTCTTTGCATAAATTAGTGGAGTGGATTTAAGATGAACTTAGTTTGAGAAAAGGCCGCTGGTGATGAATTGAATGTCAGCGGTCACAGAGCTCATTGAAGGAGAGAAGTGACATACAGTCCCACTATCTTTTACACACTCGCAGAGAGGAGGGGGCCTTTCTTTCTTTCCTTTTGTACAAAGAGAAAAGGAGGCTTTTTTTCTTCTGTTTACTGGTCAAATGTTCCCAGATCTGTGAAAGGAGAAGTCAGCGGAGAGCAGGGAGACGACTACAAATAACATGATTAAAAGGGTTTTAATGGGGAGTTTATGATTAGATTATTACCTCACTCTTAGGACATAATACAAATCAAATGTGAAGCACAGCATGTGACGCATAAAAAAGTGACAGACTGAGATTGAATCAGTTATTTTACGGAGCTAGACATATGTTTGTATTTATTTATTTATAGGTTTTATTTGGTAGGGACAGATGACGGACTGAAAACAGCTACTCGATGCAAGTATCATAGTGTGTATAGGAAATGCTATGTTTGTGAACCCGACACATTAAAAGCATTACATTTAAAAGCTAAAACACATGTTTGTCGATGAATTAAGCAGGATTTAGTAGAGATGAAGTTTGCAGCAGAGTTGGCTTTGACGAACACAAGCAGAAGACCTTTTCATATGAACTGCGGTCAGATGTTCACAGTGTCATCAGCTTTGGCAAGAGTGATGTTTGGCAATAAGACGTTACAGACCTGATCAAGACATTTCGTGATGAGCAACAAAGAGATGAATATTTTGAGCGAAAGTGAAGCCGAAGAGAGAACAGGGGGGAAAGTGACAGAAACAAGAGTTGTGGGGGAGGGAGAGAGGAGAGGAAGGAGAGGGAGGGAGGGAGGGGAGGCATCTCACGCTAACACAGATCATGATCATCATGTTGGCAGGATCTAAAAGATTAGACACATCAATAGTTTATGAATCTCCACAGAGTTGCGCTCAATTCCCTCTTCTATAAATTACTAAATAAGGGCATTTACATCACAGCACCACTGCAAACTTTTTCCTCTTCTCCACTGTTTCCTTTCATCTTTCTCTTATTCTAACTTGGACACGGTCCATTTGACCCTCGTGAACTGACAAATAAGAGCGAGGAACAGACGGGATAATGCGGCAAAGGATGTCTTTATTGCTGTTTCAGTAAAGAAGATAGAGAGAGGAGAAGAGAGTGAGAAAGAATAAAAGGAAAAGAAGAAGTGGTAAAGACGCAAGCACCTAAAAGACTGACATAATTAATAGATGTGGCCCGCCGATACACATGAATTATGCAACTTTTATATTCAAGAAAATTACAAACACAACCCATTGGGAGAGAATGGAGAGGAATCATTATCTGCAGACTTGAACCTTTGTAAAATGCACCAAATTTTTAATAATTAATCCGCATAAACAAATAACACATGAATAAAGAACACTTAAAAAGCCACCCAAGCCACAGGAGTTGTGCGAACTTCCGCTGTAACTTTCCTTGTGTTTTAAGAGCGGCGGGCGGAAGTGGAGAGGAGAATTAGGATTATTAAAAAGGTATTATTTTCTCAGGCAGATTGACAAGTTAATTTTTATTTTATTTGCATGCGAGTGTGTGTGTGTGTGTGTGTGTGTGTGTGTGTGTGTGTGTGTGTGTGTGCACCCTTGCCAGTACAGCAGCACATTGGAAATGGTCATTTATTACCAAATTAACAGACGAATAATCAAATTCTCTCTCTTTGACAAGCGTAATACAAAAGTTTCAAAAGTAATTAATCACATTGAGGATGTAAACCACCAGTAAATTAAACTGCATCACATTTACTCAGACAAACATAACAAATATCTTTCTCATCTCATCACATACATAGTTGTAGCTATTTAAAAATAACAAGCTGTAGCCACTAGATACTGTATTTAGCTTATTACAGATGATTTTGTTGCTTTTTATATACATTACAATATATACATTAGTTTTCTGCACATATTCCTATAGATTAGCTGACATTCAAACAATGTCCCCAATTACAAATAAAGTAAAACTAAAAAACAAACGAACAAAATGAGCTCAGGCACACACACACACACACACACACACACACACACACACACACACACACACACACACACACACACACACACACAGTCACATTCCATATCCATGAGCGCAGGACAGTGAATATGTCAGATTGGGTTAGGATGGTGTGGCTGAAGAGAGGGGAGGACAGGAGGACACCCTACAGTGACCACACAGTGATGCCCTACGGGTGCTCTGACTGGAAATGAGCAAGGGCTGCAACACACACACACACACACACACACACACACACACACACACACACACACACACACACACACACACACACACACACACAAACGTGTAGGCCATAGTCACCTTCAACAGCAGCATATGTTTCACACAGAAAATATCCGTCAGAAAAGCTCAAAACCGCTGCTGTTCAAGTACGGTGACTAAAATAATAGGAATTTGCAATTACGTTTTATTGTCTTTCTAGAAATGCGGTCATTATGTAAACTCTAGCATTTTAGCATATAGTACGATTCTGAATTCGACCTTTGGTAAGTATAGTGTTAGTTAATGTGTGACAAGAGAGTGCCATGTGAATGAGGCGACACAACATGAGGTGTTATTCTGACTACCAATCCTCACGTCCATCTCTTCACCCGATAACCCTGCTAACCCGCCTGCCAAAAGCAACATTGAAGAAATCTAAAATGCACTTTCTACTACTACTAAAGCTCATGAATGCAACTGACATTTTTCTAATTTGTGATATTGGGCTTTATAAATATAATTGATTTGTCTTGTCTAATTTGAAAGATCCCTGACGTAAACCTCGTCAGGTGCTGTGTGGCAGTAAAGATCAGATGTAAACTTTATGCTGCCTGCGACCTGATCTGTTATCAGTGACACTATAGCCAAATGCACCATACAGCTCATGTCATTAACCCAACACTGTCTCCTGGCATTTACTCATACACTGGAGAACCAATGAAATATGTTGTCAATGAACAAGCTGGAGAGATTTAGGTGTTTCCCTGTTGGGTGTGGACAGAGATCTTATTGTATGACGTGAAGATGCTGAAGGGAAAGTACAGTCTTCACAAATGATTTTGTTGTTAACATTCTCACCATTTACCATCCAAGTTAGCCAACAGAACCAAATGCACACGACGTATTCCTTCCTATTCTATGTTGGTAGGGAACCTCTTCGTCCATTTCCAGCTACACCATGAGAACATTTGGTTAATTTGTCTCCATCCTCATTCCTCCACATTTTCCCTCACCAGAAGCCAACCGGGGTTCAGTGAGCATGGCAGGGCAGGAGCGGTGTCTCCAGCTTTTGTCTCTGTGGAGTGCAGGGGTTGTGTTGTTCCTAATTGCTGTGTGCCAAAGAGACCTTGGGAGCCAATCAAAATGGCCAATCTCTAAAGACGAGCCAAAACTAATTTGTTAGCAATATACCATCGTACACCTCGCTCTCTGGCAGTCAAGGGTTCATTTCTGTGTCACAGTGGTCATGACCTCTCCCTCTCTTCCTCTCCCTCCCTCTGTGGCTTCACCAGGAGTTCATCTCTGATGCCTCTTTGGTCATGACCTGGCTCTGAACGATGCGACGATGAGAGCGATGACAAGGCTGGCAGAGGAAAACAAATCCTCTCCCACTGTTTTTTAGGTTCTGTGTGTTTCTGTATCTTCACTCACTATCTTGTCCCTGCAGAGTGCGTTTGAATGTGTGTGTGTTGTGTGTGTGTGTGTGTGTGTGTGTGTGTGTGTGTGTGTGTGTGTGTGTGTGTGTGTGTGTGTGTGTGTGTGTGTGTGTGTGTGTGCGAGGGACACACCTCAGGGAGCGTGAGAGCGGAGCAGCTGTGGTCAGAGAGAGAACACACACGTTCGCTTTGGGTTTCATCCTTGGCTTGTTCAGCAGGGAATCTGGCAGCCTGCTGAGAGACCGAGAGTGTGTATGTGTGTGTGTGTGTGTGTGTGTGTGTGTGTGTGTGTGTGTGTGTGTGTGTGTGTGTGTGTGTGTGTGTGTGTGTATTAGTTATCACATGTCCATGTGTGTGTGTGTGTGTGTGTGTGTGTGTGTGTGTGTTGTGTCCTGTCCTGTTACACGCCTCATACCTTGTACTTTGTCACTCTCCATGCTCTCTCTCTTTGCTTTTCTCTCTCTGAGGATCCACAACTTCAAAAGGCAACTTTAACAAGTGTATATTTCACACAGTCAACAAAAGTATCGCTGAGAAAACTCACACACACACACACACACACACTCACACACACACATAGGCACACAGCTTTCCCTGAGAACACACCTAGCTCACTATCTCTGCAGGACACAAAGCCTTTAGAGAATAAAAAAACAATCACTCTTTTATATTGTAGTGATACTGGAGCTTATGGCTGCCAAAGCACCACGCAGCTATCTTGAGACAAAGTGGAGAGGAGGAAGTAAGGGGGGAAAAAGATCTTCTTGTAAAAGCCTCCATCATGTGTCGAAGTCTGTACACTGAGAGACGGATAAGATTGAAGGCGCGCTCGATTGTTTGATTGAATTGACACGAGCGAGCTGCAGAAGGAGCATGTTTCTCTGCCTCCGTCTTTGATACTTGCTTTGGCTCAAAGTGAGGAAGCCACGCAAACACAGTTGCAGGGTCTGAGTGATGCAACCTCAAAGCAACTCTGCTCCAAACTGCTCGTAAGCAGGTCACAGTCACACACAGACAGCAACTCACAAAGGTGATCTGTTGTGTGAAACCTCTCCTCATTACAAGGAGCTACTGTACATGTGCACACAGGAGAGGACAGACCATCTGGAGGAGAAGAATACTCTCAGAAGAAGTCATGTGCTACAAAACTACCCAATTTTACTTTCCAAAACAATACAAAGAATTATATCTTACAGATTTAGACAATTCTTCCAAAAACACTTGAGTTATTCTTGTCAATTGAGCTTTTTATAATTCATGGTGTCAAAGATTTTCACACCAAACTTGTCAACATGGAGCCGAGAATGTATCTTTCTCTGCCACAAGGCTCTCAGTCCGTACTCGTCTCTGTTGAGGCTCCTGCAGTATGTTGGCACGGAGCCTGCTGCAGCTGTGCACATCTGCAGACTGCACCAAAGTTACTCACAGCGACAAGAATACAAGGCACAGAGTTGCGGTTAAATGGTTGATCTTGGCAACACGACTGATTACATCCACACTTAGACCTGGGTTTTGTTGCCGGACATAGATTTTGTGCTTTTGTGCATTTTGGACTTGAATTTGAGGTTTAATTGTGCTACGCAGGAATGGCTATCAAAGCAGGAAGTAGATCATTAGACTGCGATCAGAGTTTTTTGATATGACAGCAATGGAGTAATGAGAAAAAGTAAGATGAAGCATCTTTTGAAGGATCAGTCGAAATTGCCAATCTATTTTAATCTATCATCACCTTGGGAGAGTAATTTTCCATTTTTGTGTGGACTAATTGGATTTCACAATGTATATTGAAAAAAAAGCCTAATTAGATATTCATCACATGGGGAGGTTCAATGTGATCACATGCTAAAGAGCACTTTCTTTAATGCATGTAACATTCACACTCATCTGCCCCTCTCTTTTCTCCTTTTCCTCACATTTCACGTCTCCTCGCCTCCATCAATATATCAGTAACTTTAGTGACGATGTTCGAAAACACCACGCATTGATTTACCACTTTGTCATGTTCAGTTTATCTCCAGTCAAAGACCTGTTTCACTCCTCACCACTGTCACCGATTCTCTTCTTTCTGACCCCTGAGGGAGATGCTCCATTGTTTGAACTCTCAGCAGTCAAGGGTCCCTGCAGGGGTCACTAGAGGTCAAGACTGACATCATGGACCTCACGTCAGGTCAGCTCCTGTGCTCCAGACTTGAAAGTGTTACGTACATTTGAATCGGTCCGATCTAAGATAGTTGCTGTGACTTTTTACGTAAACATGACACAAGTGCTCATTCAGACGTGTGAGCAACATGTAATATTGGCATCATATTTATGTAACAAGCTGCATTTCTGAAAGGGGTTATATAAGCCTGACAACCCTCACACTCCCTGTCTTATAGTGCGTCTCTGCTGCCAAGAGATGCTTACTGTGGTATTCTTGCTGCATTTCCACACATCAATGAAATCTTCTTCTCTTTATTGTTGATGTTTTTATTTCCGCCCGCTGTCTGTTTTCCTACAGCGTCGAATGTAAAAGCTTTTATGAGACGGGTTGGTTGCACCGTTGAATGAAAGAACGAAGAAAAAGATTGGATTAGTTTATTTGATTTATTAAAACCGACGCTCACACATCTTCATAGTCACAGAGGGAGTTTGTGTTCTTCCTGCATACCGTGTAAAGCAATAATTAAAGGTCAAGTATAAACAGCATTAACTTGTTGAGTAATGTGGAGTCTGTCCGCTGCCTCGCGCCCTCTCTGTCCTGCAGAATGGCTGTTTAAATGAGATTAGTCTTGACAAGTGAACTTCAGCTGGTAATAAAACAGCCTTTTTATCTGCAAAGCAAACATTAGAGCCGCCCACTCGAATGAATATCTAACTCCTGAATTACCATAAGAATAGCTCAGCTGAGTACACTCTTAATGCTTAAACTAACAGTGTCGAACACACACACACACACACACACACGCACACATTCTCGCACACACATACGTGCACACCAGCCACGCTAATGAGAAGGTTCGCTGTTTGAGATTGCCCTGTTAGGGGTGGCGGTGGCAGCGTCACCGTGACGGTGAACAGGAGGAATGTCGAGAAGCAGACAATATTGTTCTGTAGCGTCCATCCAACACTCCCACCGCCCTTAATCCCTGAAAGTTGTCACTCCTAGTGCAAAAAGCTCCCAACTCTTCCTCAATCTGGGACATTAGGACTTCTGTGTTTCTAGTTTTATCTCTGAGAGCATTTTAGTTGTTGACTTTCTGCTGCGTCTTCCTGCTTCACTACTCTCATCTTTTTACAGATACTCTCCTAATGCTCCATCTGACAAAACTCTGAGACTCCTCCTCCCAATTACCCTGCGAACTTCCCTCTAATGCTGCCCACTCCCATGGGTCTGGGACGTCCCAGACCCCCAGACCCACGGGGGACCCCCACGAAACCACCCAATGCCAGACCCCCTTTGTCTCCCTCCATCGCCCCTCAAACTCACAGGACCACGGTCCCGGGATGACCAGAGCTGAAGCAGGGTGCAGAAAGCAAGCCGTTGGTTCCCAGGATCGCCGCGCACTTGTCATGTAAATGAAGAAGTCACAATCAATTAGAGTAATTGCAGCGCATCGCCCCGTCTTCGCCACGGCTACTGAGCTGCGGAGGGGCATGGGAGAGAGAGGGGGAGGGAAGGGGGGGTGGAGGGGAGGGAGGGAGGGAGGGGTGGGATGCAGAGAATTAAAATGTGGGAAGGAAGAAGAGAACAGTGAGGAAGAAAGGGAGTGAGGGAAGGTGGGATGAAGAGGGAGGGGGAGATATGGTCAGATGTGATGAGGAAGAGAAAGCATCATAGTTTACTTTTTAAATTCTGAGATGTTGGTACTTGTATCGTGTACTTCAGATGCATGTAGGTTCATTTTGTTTTCACTACAAGGTTTTAGACGCAAAGCGCTCAATAAGATCACAGAAGATGATGCGCTGATAGAGTTGTTACTACATAACATTATGTGCAGCAGTCAGACCAGCTACAATATTAAAACATAACTCGCAGGTTAATGCATCAATAATTGAACCTTTCTTCACAGAGAAATCGTTTAATACATTCTACTGCTATAAGACTTTTATAGTTTTACCTTTAACAAGATTATTAAAGCAGAACGCTTTTGGAATTTTATAACAAGTATTTTTCCAGGATGTTGTTGCAATATTTTCCTGGGCTGCATAAATAATTGGAGCACTTTTGTAATTACTGTTGTTTCACATCTACTGTAATTGTGGTTTGTTTGCAAACGAACAAACTTGCAGAAAAGCACAAACAAGTACAGCAAATACACAACCATTACATTTGTTTTAAGCACACAGAAAAGAGAGTATAGTGATTCAGTAAGGACAGTATGTTTCTGCACAAGTGCTGCAAGTTGTGTGTGTGTGTGTGTGTGTGTGTGTGTGTGTGTGTGTGTGTGTGTGTGTGTGTGTGTGTGTGTGTGTGTGTGTAGAGAGAGGATGAGTGGGTGTATCACAGCAGGTGGTAGGGGCTAATGGAACCCCCTCTGGCCTATCAAGAGTAGGGGGTGATGGTGTGAGGGAGACAGAGAGAGAGAGAGAGAAAGAGAGAGAGAGATGATGGTCTTGTATCTTTGCAGACAGAGTAGCCACATAACCAGAGTAGAGAGGAACTGCAGGCAAAGGCAAAACAAAACAGAGAAACTTGTGGTTTACTTTCTTCTAAAACTAATATATTGTAGGTGGTTCATCAGAACGAAATAAAAGAGGAACAGAGTTTGTGAGAAAATGGATGGAGAGACAGAAAAACAGAGAGACGGACAAAGATCCATCCATCCATCACAGCTCTCTGTCTGTGGGCTTCAGCGCCAGAGGCCAACTATACAGATTACACACACACAGCATGTGTTTGTGTGCGTGTGTTAACATGTGTGTGTGTTACAGTATGTCTGAATAAAAGTAATTTGTAATGTCGTTGAGATCCCGAGAGATCTAGAGAACCCTGCTAAGAGAGCACCACCTTTAGATCCTTTCACTTCACGACTCTATGAAAAGAATACAAAAATAATCTTTCATTACACAACAGGACAATTAAATGATTGCTCCTGATCATATTGGAATAAGAAGTCATGTGTTGTGTTTTATTCATAAATACGTAAAGCCAAATACACACACACACACACACACACACACACACACACACACACACACACACACACACACACACACACACACCACCATATTTGGTATTTCTCTATCCATTATTTTTTAATGCTGTGTGAATATTCCCACACAGCACTTCCTAGCCTGGGTTGTGTGTGTGTGTGTGTGTGTGTGTGTGTGTGTGTGTGTGTGTGTGTGTGTGTGTGTGTGTGTGTATGTGTGTTTGTGTGTGTGTGTGTGTGTGTGACTGTCCCAGTCTGTGCTGGCAGCCATGAATGTTTCAGTGCTTAAATGGAGGCAGACATATTGAATCTTAACTTCTCCTTGGGAGAGGCCCGTGGCGCACACACACACACACACACACAGACACACACACACACACACACACACACACTTGTGAGCCACGACTGGTAGAAAGACGCTCTCATTTTGCGTCTGTATTGTAAAGATATTTAAAAGCTGCTCTGTAACCAAACGGAGTTTAAAGGTTTTTCACTGCAGAAATAGTTTTTTTCAGTATAAAGTCACAGATTTTATTTTGAAATCAGGTTCTTCTGCACTTTTGGATCTGAAAAGCATCTTTCTGATGATACGCTTCAAACCATTCGTCATTTAGAACGCTATCTCAGCGTGCTGCACATCTCAGCTGTGCTGCACATCGGCCCAGTGTATACGTATACACTGTGTATACGTATACACTGTGTATACGTACACTGTGTATACGTTGTGTGTATACGTTTCTCCTCTTATGAATTATGAACACAGTTAGCTCTTTTGTTTATGAATTATTACTGATCTGCCTCCACAGGATAGTTGCTAGAACAAATGCATTTACACTAACCAATGGCATTATTGCCTTTTTATTTTCATACATATTCGTTTTATCGAGAGCAAGTTGTTTGGGGTTATGCACCAAACAAAACAACTCATTCGGAAACATGCTTTTCATTAGGAGAAAACAAATGTTTATTTTAACAGCACTTTGTGAGGAGACATGAATAAATATGGTGTTTGTCTCAGAGGTAAATAAAACAACAATGCAGCGGCAGAACAGACGAGATGGAGATGCAACGGAGATGTGGTTTGGATCTCTGTGGACTTCTGGTCACGGCTGAGGAGGAGAGCGCAGGCGTAAGAGATACAGATCTGTTATATTCTGTAAGAACGGTTGCTCCAGTAAATCGGATTCACACAAAATGAGATGGAGAGAGTAATTATTCTATAAATACGGTCTGAAATGAACGAGTGAAGTGAGAAATGCATGATGGGGGGTGGCTTCAGACGGGAGAAAAAAGAAAAGAACAAAAAACAAAAACAAAAACGCAGAGGTCATGAATATGGAATGTGTGTTCCTTGTGGTTTAAATATTCATGACATGACGATTAGTATGTCATAACGGCATTATCAGCTTCAGCAGCCAAAAGACGAGAATACTCTGGCTTGATTGATCTCATCAGGACATCATCAATAATGGATAACTCCAATCATAGTACTGGGAGCGCACACCCGCACACCCGCACACACACACACACACACACACACACACACACACACACACGCAGGCATGCACGAGCACAGCCCGACATGCACAAACAATTATGACACAATCTGTCATTTAAACCTGCAGTTAAATCAGTCTTACCCCCAATGCAAACACATCTTCACACCATGATTCACTCCCTTTGGTTGCTAAGTGAGGAAATATTTATACAAATTATTCTCCTTTTTCAAATCTACTAATTGAGCTCCACAGCCTCAAATAAGGGCCAGTAGTAGTCAGGTAATGTCTTAAATAACAACACATTCTCACAGACAAATACGAACTGGGTTACTTATAAAGGCCAGGTTGAACAGGGGTGGATGTAACTATAATGACTCACATGCTAAATTCAGCATATTGTCATGAAATGTGCACTCACCAATCTGAGTTTCTCTTTTCAACAGACATGGCAACACTACCCAGGTAGCTCGTGCAATTAAAACAATCCTCAATTGCTCTTAAGAGGCCTAATTTGTACAAATCAAATATTGCCCACACCAGCAGCCTGAAGTGATGACACAAGACAGGATGAGTTCATGTTGTTTATCCCAAACCGTGAGAAATAGAGACCATTAGAACAGTTCCTGATAACTCAAACCACCCTGTCTGACACAAAACAATCATTCTGGGAAAGATCACATTTATTCTCTGGCCAGAAAACACATTTCATTGCTGCAATTATTATGACGCACCACCTGATGAGAGCTGATAGCGGGTCCGCTCAGATGTGTTCATGCGGGTGTTAGATATTGACACACAGATGCCAGACACGTTGCAATACAAACTCTATCCTGATTTAACCCAGTCCAACATGTGCTGCGAGGTAATATGCCCTTTGAGCCACAGGAATACTTTTAACGTGAAACATTAGTGCGGGAGGTCTCGGGCCGCATTAGAAGTAGTTTAACAGAGTCCAGCAGAGCGCTGAGCATGGCATCTCTCTGTTGTTGTGGTGTGGAAATGTATAACATCCTAAATGTAACAAGACAACTTGTACACATAGGTTTGTATTACTGTAATAGCCAATTGAAACGAGAGCAGATCATATCAAATATGATCATTTATGCTTATTAAAACATAGAATATTAGGACTGAAGCTGTCTCTGTGGTTAATATTGAGATGAAATTATACAGACACATAGAAGCTGTTTGAAGCTACTGACACCATTCAGAGCTGAGAGGACTGTGTGTGTGTGTGTGTGTGTGTGTGTGTGTGTGTGTGTGTGTGTGTGTGTGTGTGTGTGTATGACTCTGCATTAGGCCTGGCACCCCCCCCCCCCCCCCAAAAGAAAATGACAAATAATGCTGAAGCCACTGAGAAGCGTGTTAGTAGAGGAATGTTTGCTGCTGCTTTCTTCGTCCCCCTCCTCCTTCGTCCCCCCCCCCGTTGCCCGAGGAGACAATCTAAAACAGACAGATCATGGTGAAGATGTGTGTTTTGGGTAAGAGAAATGTATGTACATGTATGTGTGTGTGTGTGTGTGTGTGTGTGTGTGTGTGTGTGTGTGTGTAAGGGGATGGAGGGGAGTTTTAGAGGATGAGATTGGTGAATGGGTCTTTCTTGTAAAGTGCTCCATTTGTGCACAGAGCTGAGAGTGTCTAGACAAACCTACACGTGAAGCTCATTTGTGTGCTCTTCTGTGAACCTCTTTCTCTCCCTGATGGTCTGAGTTGCTTTCTCACTCGCTCTCCATCTCTTTTTCTCTCTCCCTCTCTCCCTCTCTCCCTCTCTCCCTCTCCCTCTGAGCCAGGGTACAGTAGGTCCTACTGTACTTAGACGTCATAAAATTTAAATGAAGCTTCTCTTCAAACCACAGCAAGTATGTGGAATGTTAGGGTGAAATATCGTAATATATTCTGCAGACTGAAGCTGCTCATTTAAAAAGTGAAGATGTATTGTGTATTACTACCTCTTACAGTATCTGCTTCTTTCTTTCTTCCCTTCCCTCCTGCTTCAAGTGTGGCTGCTCATTTTAGACAGCGCTCCGTAGCCTCGGGGCTGAAGGCAACGCTTAAAGAGTGTCTCGTCTCGCCGCAGCTGGGCCTCTTCGCCGGACAGACCACACGCACTCGTACTCGGAAACTGCTGCATGTAAACATGAAGTATAGTATTTGAACTAAACCCCCCCCCCCCCCCCCCCAAAAAAACAGATTTATAGCAGCCTGTAATAACACCTATCTGGGAAAAGATTGAAAAATAGTTCCAACCAAAAAAAGGCTTTTCTTTGAAACTCCACTCTGGCACTTTCTCTTTTTTTTTTGGAAGTGGTAGAAACAGGAAGTGATTTTGTTCTTCTATACCTCAGCTACAATAGGACAGGTGTCTCATCTTAGATTACCTGTGAGGTTATCGCCAATCCTGCTGCTGCCAAATACTGAGGAAAACTATATCCATATGCAGACAACCACAGTGTCACAGCTGTTACACACACACACACACACACACACACACACACACACACACACACACTGTATTCAGGACAAAAACAAGGAAAAAGGAGGGTTTTTTCATTTCTTTCCGCTAATGCTGCCTTTGTTCACGTTCAGGAAGCAATATCAGACATGTGCTCATATTTCATATCCAGATACACTCTGTGATCCCACTGTCTCATAAAAAGTATGTCAATAATATAATATGTAGGGAACGTAATGCCGCCTAGATAACAATTTTATTAGGTGAATGTTTGTGCTCGTGTGGCTCAACCTGCCCACTGGCCTTGACAGCGCTTCAATTGTGTTTTTGCGTTTTCATCTAGGCGGGAGATTTTAGAACAACAATACCTGTGCACGTTTGGACAAGGACTTAGTTGAGAAGATTCTGTCCACTAGACATGAGGAATTCTGTGCCACCCAGATTCATTTGGGCACAGTGACTTTCTGTCCTTCCTGTCTCCAACCACCACACACAACTGCATGCAAGCAGGTGCACATGTGTGCAGTAGTGTGTATCCTCAGGGTGTTGAACCCAGCTATCAACTACTTGATGGACTCTAAGGTGCTTTGGTGATATGTGGCTCTGTCTGCTCCGCCCTGTGATGTCACCTGATGCTACTGTCGTCATTTCGGGACTGCTGCTTCTGCTCCTAGTGTATCTCTAATGAGTATTGTGATCATTGAACGTGTACTTGTTTGTACACACTCTGTAATGCTGTGTGTCTTTGTGTGTGTGCTTTTGTATCACGGTGTTTTTGTTTGTGTTGTCCGGTGTGATGACTGTGTGTGTGTGTGTGTGTGTGTGTGTGTGTGGGCCGGCAGTGGGTTTGTTGTATTTCCATGTGTCACATTGAGTCATCAGTGCGCCTGTCATTGCCATAGCGACTATGCTGTGACATATGCCCGCTTCTTGACTCCCTGACTGACAGGACCGTTGCCGTGGTAAAATCCAAAGGATGTTGGAACGAGTCGCACCTCGTCCTCTTCCTTCCGCCGAGTGACAGTCGGCTTGTCGCTCATCTCTTCCTCCTTGTTCTGTTTATTTACTACAAGCTGCAGAAAACAGGGCTTTTCCTGATGATCCCCTGCATTACGGACTGAAACTGAACAAAAAGAGACGATGAATACGGTTTATAAGAGAGAAGAAGTGAAGAAATGAGATCACTTTACATTATTTCCTTGGTTTCCTTTGTTTTCAAAAACTACCAGTGGCTGCGTTGTTTGTCTGTATGCTCTCACTGTAAGCTGCAGATTTCCCCCCACTGTGATCCTGAGATCTGAGGAGTCAGACGTCTGTACTCTCACAACACGGGAGCACTCTCCATACATCCCAACACTTGTTCACAATTGATTTCACACTGAGTCAATTTCTTCATTTCAAAACACGACTCCTGCAGAACAAAACAAGTCGTCTCTGCTCATGAGACGACACAGATCGTGCAGACACAGCTGAACTGTGGGAAGTACAAAGACCTGCATGTGTTCAGTTCTGTTGATAATGGAGGAATATTTCTGAGATGTGATGTGAAGCTTTCATGTATCTGAGCTGAGGTGGAGATGTCTCTGCTTAGTATCTTTAACAACTTTCTACATGTGTCCAGACTGCCGGTCAATATTCAACATTGAGTGTGGATTTTGAGGAAGGTGTGGAAGGCATCGGCTGTCTTCCTGTATTAAAGGCCAGTAGCAGAAATGGAATATATATTCATAACTAAGTTTTCATATTAAACTTGTATGTAAAGAAAATATTAAATTACATTTTAGATTTGAGTTAGTTAACTGCGTATTCTGTGAACACAACGTGATGCTGGTCCACAACTGATGGATGTTGTGTTAGGGGCTTTATTCATTAGCGGCGACGTTCACAGGAGTAAATGTCGTGGAATGTGTTAGTATCTATAATTTACATTTTTGTGTTTGCATCCCATTGTCATTTGAGATCCACAAACCAGTGCGTCCTCACTGACAAAGAGTGTCTCTGCAGCTCTGTGATGGGAGAACAAGCTGTGTGAAGAGACAAAATGTCACCAGGCGGTCCCCACTCAGCCACCTCCCCACTCAGGGCATACTTAGCATTTAAAGCCCTCCCCCCCCCACACCCTGAAAAAGGCGAGCTAACATTTAGCGGTGGGGGGAAGACAGGGAAAGGACGCACAGACGGGCTTTAGTCAGGCAGGCAGGCGGCAGATTCCTCCGGCCCTGTAGTGGAGCCGTGGGGAAGTTTTTAATTCCTCCACCCTTATGGTTCATTTGTCCTCCAGATCCCCCATGTGAAGCTCCGCGATGACCACTCATGTGTGCACTGCTGTTGAATTATTAACGAGAGAGATAAGGGAAAAAAAAGAAGCGATGGGAAGATGGAGAGGAAGGGAGGGGGAGAGAGAGGTGAGAGGAGGAGGAGGAGGAGAAGTGAGAGGGGAGCTCTGAGTGCGTCACTTTGGAGCAGAGGTGTGGAGATGTAGTAGAGAGGTGAGAGGTGAGGTGAGGAAGAAGAGGGTCAGAAAAAAATGAGGTGAGAAGAGCGTAGGAAGGTGGGAGAGGGATGGAGGAAGGGTGAGAGGAGGCAGGTGATGAAGACTGGACAGTGACTACTTGATAACACACTGTAATGCACATTTGAATATTTAAGTGTATATTAATGTAGTTGTAAACTAATCTAAATTCTCCTATAAAGCATCTGGTGTACAATCATCAAGATCAATAACAGTATCACAGAAATAATATTTAATTATACATAATAAGAAAATCAAAATCAACCAACTGGATTTCTTCTGGAGCTTTCACTCGCATGTCATGGCCTTCATCAGCTGGTTCAGTTGTCATGGAGGGTTAAGAAGTAGATGCTGCATAGTGAGCTAGCATAGGTTAGCTAGCTTACTTGCACTAATGTTCATGGGTAAAAGTCGGACTACCATCAATGTTTTGTACCTTTTTGTAGTTTCTTTTTTAATAAATAGTTAAATATTTCTTTATTGTTGACATGTTTGAATGTTTGAACTGTAATGTGTATTTTCAGACGGGCCCCCTGCTGTAACACTGAGGACCGCCTGCTAAAACCCTACGTATGACCTCATTGTTACACGTGCTGTTTTAAGTTTAGGTTTCACATTTATGAAGTAATCTGAAGCATGAAGATGTTCTCACAGGTTGGGGACCTTCATAATTATTGGCATGAATTGTCAAGTAAGTGACGTTTCGCTCTCCTGTGGTGGTATTATTGATGGGTTGAAAGGTAATACTCTCCTCAGTGACCCACGGTCTTTCCCTGTACAGTCTCAGAGTGATCACGTTTGTATTGTTAGTGAGGGAGACCGGCAGGACTCTGGTGCCCCGTCACACACTCACCACACACTCACCACACACTCACCACACACTCACCACACACTTGTGCTCTGCTCCTGTGTGCTGCGATAAGGACATAATTGGGTTAGAGTTAGAGTGACGTAACACACACCGTCACTGTCGGCGATATCATTACACTGTGACAGTTACCTGAGTACGTACAGTGCGTACAGTACACACACACACACACACACACACACACACACACACACACACACATGTAACTTGCCCAGGCAATGTAAAGCAGAGGAGTGTAAGTATGCAAAAAACTGTACTGCACATCGCTTGCTTTTTTTTACACATGTATGAAATAAATGAAATATGTTCACACACACACACACACACACACACACACACGCACACACACACACACACACACACACACACACACACACACACACACAGCATACATACATACAAGACGGAGTAAGACAGAAAGAGTGAATGTACTGATTAGTCTGGAAATGTGTGTGTGTGTGTGTGTGTGTGTGTGTGTGTGTGTGTGTGTGTGTGTGTGTGTGTGTGTGTGTGTGTGTGTGTGTGGAGGGGGGTATTCTCCTAAGGGAGAAGCTAACTCAACCCCCCTTCTTACCACCGCGCACACACACACACACACACACACACACACACACACACACACACACACACACACACATGCACAGTGTCTGGGGGGTACAGTAAGCCCTTGCGGATTTGTAGAAAGGCCCGGATTGTTCATTAATAAAGAAAGGATGAAAATGGCGGGGGGGAGGGGGGAAGTGCAGGGGGGTGTATTTGTGTGTGTGTGTGTGTGTGTAGGGAGGGGGGGCAAGGAGAGTGGGAGAGAAAGAGAAGGGAAAGAGAGAGAGGTACGGGAGGAGGAGAAGGGGGAGGAGGGGGGGTACACAGTATTAGACAGTAATTAAATAATCATCTGTGTTGCTCTCGTTTACTCCCTCCCCTCTTCCTCCTCCGCCTTCTCCTACAGCACTAGCGGCCACAACACCTGTCACAACTCATCACCCTCACACACACACACACACACACACACACACACACACACACACACACACACAGAGGAGGCTACAGACAAAATCGCATCAAAGCCCTATACACGTTATAGATATACGCAGAGTGGTATAAAATATATGCACTCATACATAACACACAGATACACGAGCATCCTTGTGCACCTAAATATGTTGATGAAACACACAGGGGAGAGGGTTTGAGTGTGAGAGCGGCGGGGGTCTAGGGTGGAGTGTAGGGTGTGTTTTGGGGGGCAGAGTGGCTGTCAAATTAATTTCCACCATTCAGTAGTCTTCTATGGTTGCCCTCTCACCCTCCTCTCTCTTCATCCGCTGGCCTTCCTCTCATGGCAGGTAGCTGCTGTGCGGTCCAGGTAAATCCTGGATGACATGACGGTGACAGACGAAAAGTTATTCCTCATTTAGTTAGCAACATTTCGCAGTTTCCACTCGTTACATGCATACAGTATTTTACATATAACCTTCACAGGAAGAACTTGGTTAGGTTTAGGAAAATATGTTGGTTTGGGTTAAAATGACTACTTTACTCAAGTACGGAAGTTAAACGACAAATAAATCAATTCTGCTTTCACGTGGGACGCTAACGGCGTGTGTGGACACACACATTTTAACCCTAAATCCTCCTCACACAGATTTTGTCACTCTTTATACTTCCTATGGAATACAGACTAGTTGATTGTGTGTGTTACAGTGCATTACTTTTGCACCTGTTCTGGTTTATTATCATTCTTTTGTAATTTGGCCATCATGTCTATGAGTTATGATAAAACTGCATCTTTTGAAGCACATAGAGCATTACACACACAAACTGGGACATGTGTGAGACATTTTCTTTTTCATTTTCAGCCATTTTTAGCATTGTTAATATTAGTAATGGAAACATTTTGCTCATCAGCGCTGGGGGGGAAGTGTTTCAGCGATATGCTTACGTAGAGATTGCAACTGATTGCCACTCACAAATTGCAGATACATTTGTGAGTACTAAAGGTCTCTCGCATGCTCAAGTATGGCGTTTGTTTTGATTAGTGAAACGTATTAAAATCAAGAGGAAATGATCTTATAGTGTAAATCTGGTGACGCTCTCTCAACCACAGAAACCACAGAAGCAACCAGAGTTTTAAATTGTAAACAAATTCAATTATTTAGACGTGAACTGAGCAGAAATATCTCTTAAAATCTCCCATTGTACATCTATACATTTTCTTTTAGAAGGTCTTCAATTAAAATAGTATTTTCTTTCAATTTCTCAAAAATAAAACATTATTATATTTTTCCGTAACATTTATAAAATATTATGGACTCTTGTACAAGATCTTAATTCTGCTTCTCAACCTTTTGACCTTTTAATGAACCCCTACAGAAAATATAACAACTTAAATATCTTTTATTAGAAACATGGCATCCAAAGCAGGAACACTGTCATCTTAATCTGGCTACATATCAACCACAGACATACACAGTCTATACATAGAGGGAAACACACTATGAACACACACACTGACAGCTTCACACACATGCAGAATGAGCGCACACTAACGTACACACTCCAAACGAACCCCAACCTGACAGAGAAGTACATTATGTATAATTACAGTCAGCCATATGGCCACGGGGACTGTTGGCCAGGCTGACAGGGTTCAGCTCTGAGGAGAACACACACACACACACACACACACACACACAAACACACACACACACACACACACTACTGAATAAACATTCAATAGTGTTTCTGTGGATTCATTCTTTCATTCATTGATTCATATTCCTATGTGCAGCCACAGGGCCTTAAAGTGAAATCCAGCGTGCAGGACAGTATGGCTGGGTAATATGGCCTTCGTTAATGACGTTCAGAAAGTCGTAGCTCTTTACAGCAGGAGGCAAACAGGATTCTGATTAACATCTGCCGGGAATTACTCATTGATTTTGTCTCCGCTTTTTGCGGTGATTACAATGATGCTGGAAAACAATCAATCCATCCTGCTCTGACGTAAAGAGACGGACAGATTTGTGGACGCGGTGTCCCACATGTGAAGCCACAACAACTGCAGAACACGGGATTTGCGGGAGATACGTGGTTCTTGTTGCTCTAAGGAAATAAACTCTCTCGTTGCATGTTTTAACTGCTTGATTACAAATCACGCCGGCTGTACTTCATACGCTTTTACTTACTTTTTCAGACAGCTATTGGTTTCTGTTTATTATACAACTCAACTAATGGACTCTGGCTTGAATGTATCACAGTAAATATCAAGTCTGCATTATTTGTTCCAGTTGTTACTGTACGTCACTCCTTCATTGTATTACCTCAAAACAATTACATAACTTCAACAAAGGTCCATGCAGATTTGTGATTTGTATTTGATTTTGGAATAAATAGAAACCATTGGCTGCTTGAATGTTAGGGAAAAGACATGAATCAAGATTAAAGGTCTGCAGCCAAGCTAGCAGCTCTGTGAGCCCGTACTTAAGCACAGTGGTGCTCAATCCCAACGTCAGCATGCTAACACACTCACAATGGCAATGGTACATGTTCATCCCATTAAATTAATAAAATCTTACAGACTCAAAAGAAAGTTGAAAGATTATTTTTCGGGACTGTTATGAAACCTCATAACCTAATAACAATTTTCACTCTTTATGTCGCATTCTGTTAAGCTTTTATTTTGAAATTCTCATCCTTAATTTTGCTAATAGTTCAGCTCTATTGTCAATAGTATGCTTAAGTCAAAGCTGTAATGTTTACTATAATATACAGTTCAATACAAAATTCAGACAAGACCGATGGGAATTATATTTATTTTGTAGATAATTGGTCATAAACTAAAGTGTTGGACTATTGTTGGACCGAATGACCAACAGTTGTTGACACATATCAATAAAACCAAAAATGTCAACTTCGTGGTTGCACTAGAAGTCAGAGGTTTACCAGTCTGGTACCAAAGAGGCCGACCGACACCGGCATAGTCATGCAACATTACTGTAAAGCATTCATGATTTTAATAAATGAGGTAAACATGCAAAATGTGGTGATTTATTATAATTTATCAGTAAGTCCTTGAACCCTCGCATCACTAGTGGATCATTTCTGATGTTCCCTGAATTCATTTGTTCTCTATTTAAAAACTCCCCTCTCTTTAGAGATGATACTTTTTTGGTTCCCTCGCACTTTGCTGTGATTTTGACCCAAGAAGCTCATTTTACAGTTACATACAAGAAAAAAAGATCTATTTGCCGATCACGCTGCAGGTCGATGACACCTCAGAAGTCGTGTTTGCTTTGGAGGAAACAAAAAGCGGTCGCTCTGTTTGCGCACATGAAAAAATACTTTGGAAGTTCAGCAGCGAACAAAGAAACAAACACACATTACAGAATGTGCAGAAACAGAAAAGCCAGGATGTGATTATTGGAAAGAATGAGATTCTCTAACTATGTAACATAATGAAAAGGAAATATTCATATTAGGCAAAAACAAACTATTGAAAAGCTGCTCATTAAACCTCATAAATAAATGCAAATCATCTTAATTAGTTTGAGGACCTTGGGTGCCTCTGAGCTTCTTCAGCTCTTTTCTCTCGCTTGTTTTTTTCCCTGTTGTTTGTTTTCTTGCTGTTATTGTTGATGTTTTTGAAGTCCTTTCCCCCCCCCCCCCCCCCCTATCTCCTCCTCCTCTCCATCTCTGCCACTCGTCTCTCTCCTCTCTCCTCCCCTCTGGTTTTGGTCGTTGCACTTGTGTCTCGTTGTTCTTTCATCACGGCGTAGTCGACCTGGCCTAGCCCTCTGCGGGGGCCGGATCCAGAGGAGGGTGACTGGGAGGTTTGGGCGTAGCGCTTGGGTGGAGGCGGGAGATCTAGGGTTCTGGTGCCACTTTTTGGCATCTCAGTCGGATGTGAGCTGGAGCCAAGCTCTCTCAGTGAAGTCAGGAGTGTTCAAGATAAAATAAAAATCCCTCACAGCGAGGTTTGGGAATGGGATGGATTTCATGTGCTGCATCTGAGTCAACCTTTGGAAGTAAAGCACCAAAAGAACATCAAGAAAAATGTATATCTGGATATGTTTTAGACAAAATTCAGAGAAAACATCATTAAGGTTTTCATGTTTCTAATGTTCCTTGATTGCTGATAAATGTGCAGAAACTTTACATTGTATCCGTCAGTCAGGGCGTCTGCGGAGATGGCTTTGTTACAGTTTTGTAACTGGGCCTCGGGGCTTTGTTAGGCACAACTTACTCCTGCGACCACATGCTGCTGTGTAAGGGAGATGTAGATTGGACGCCACGTGTTGTCACTTGAGCTACCTGCTGTTATTAGTTTAGGGACACCTAATTGGTCTCTGGTCTACCTGTGATATATAGAGGAGGATGAGAGAAATAGATCATTGGTCCTGAGGTGCGAGACAGGCTCCGGCCTGCTGCTACACTCAATTTACAATTTACCAGGAGATCTCACACCGATGCACTATAACAAGGTGTTGTAAATCATGCTACTCTGCGCTCAACAGGGAGAAGCCTGCGCATAGGAATAAATGCAAAACACAGCAGACTTGTTGTTTTCATTCATTGTTAAATGACATTGTGTTACCAGCTCGATGTGTTGTTCATCTTGCTGGAATTGGAAACATATTAGTCTCCAGTGCTGCTACCGATCTGCAGGTTGTGAGCGCGAGGCTTTACACCTGAGAATGAACAACAGCGTTTGAGTGCGAAAAGAAGCATCCCAGTATCCCGAGCAATTACATCCATGTTAAACAATCGCATCATCACTCAACTGCACTTCAGTACGAACTTTACAACCAAAACATCGTCACGTCTAAAAAGCTATTCTTTTTTAAAACTGATTGTGTCGGTTTTTAATTTTAAGGCATAAACAAATGATGTCGTTCTGTGAAGGAGGAGCATCAGAAAACACTTGTATGTGTCGTTCTGCAGGGCAATGACAAACAACATGTTTCCTCCTTTAATTTTTAAAAGCATTGAAGAAACAAAAACAAACGAGGATTGTCATCGAACGTAATTTAGGGTTTTGCAGATTCAGTACGTTTTGAAAGAATCCCAAACATAGTAGGCGGACTGACAGGGTGGAGAGAGGAGCGCGAAGGGATCCGCGGAAGTCAATGTGTTATGCAACACAATCGTAGGGTGTGACCCCTGGTGTCACTTACACCGACCTACATACTGCATGCAGGTCAGTGACAGACGCACTGACTCAGAGAAGACCACATACACAAAGTAGGTGCAGTACAGGTGTGAAACCCGCATGACCAGTGCTGCACGTAATGACTTACAGTATGTTACACTACACACAAACATCAACAAATATATACAAGAAAAGTTATTTTTCTTCAAAACAGAATAGTTGATCATCTTGAATACATTTAATCACCTCGTAAATTAGTTCAGTTGCTGGTCACAGACCAGCTGCGTCAGATCCCTTTGAGCAGTTATGATTATTTCAATGTTACAAAAACACCCAGTGGAGGTCTAATTAGATTAAATGACCAATAAGTCACACTTATTAAGAGCGCTCCTCAACCACACTCCTCATAGACAGACCTCTTTCCCGTCATTGGCACAGTGCTTGTGATTTCTCATGTTGTTATTCCCACTACTATAAATTATTCAATATTTGTTTGAATAAATGAACATGAAAAATAATCTCCAATGGCTACAGAAGGCAATAGTTAATTGGAATTAAAGAAAAAAGTTTGAGCCTTCTTTTTAGTTGTTGTTTTGCTTCTTTCTTTTGCACTCTTGCCTTTTATACTTTCTTGCATTGTACCATTGGACTTTTTTCTTCTTTCATGTCAGTTCATTACATTTAATTTATTAATGTCCAATATTTAATGTGCCAAAAATGTCAGATTCAAACAGATGAAAATGGGGCATTTTCTCCTGGTACGAGGGATGCACAAGCTGTTTGCTGCTTCTTGTTGTGACTCTGGGGGCCGTACGAGGGATGGGAGGGGAAGAAACAGAGAGAGACAGAGGGAGGGGAAGAGAGCGAGAAAGAGTGAACTCTTCAGTCAGACCTGAAGTTTATCTTTAACCAAGCTTCGAGCTCCCAAACCACAATGCTGCTTGGTGCCAAAAGGCACAACTTTACAGAAACTAACCTCAAAGCGGGGCTGGAGTCGGCGGGAGGAAGACAACTTTACAGAAACAAACAAACAAACCTTGCAACCTTACTGTAACTCCGAAAAACAGCAACTTTCTGTGGACTAAACTAAAAATCAACTCGGCTTCAACTTCTGTATTGCAGTGAAATCTATATTTGATAGATAAAGTGATGTCTTATGCAGCTGCGGTTTAAATATGAAATGTTTTCTCCTATAGCAGAGAAAGCAATAGAAGCTTCAATCACACACACAAGCGCTGAGTGCAGCTATGCCGCTATTGATCTACAAACAGTTTGTCCTTGATGTCTGTCCCACTGTCACTGTGATCGATGTCTCATTGACTCACAGAGAGGAGAGTCAGCTGACGGACACACAAACACACACACACCAAAGCACACACACTTCTGTGATGAATAAGATGTGTTAGTGGGACTGTCATCACCTTCTCTGCGATCATTCTGACCTCAGAGAGGAAACAGACACGCAGACACACAGAGCTCACAGCACAGACGCTTTTTCCTTCCTGTGTTGGATTTAATCTTGTTTTGAATGTTGAGGTTAAAGCCGTATACTGTATATATACTGAAAGTCTTATATAAGTTGATATCTGCCAAACATGCTGGTAACGTCTGAGACGTGCTTAACATAGAAAGTGAAATGATTTGGACGAGTGAAGGATGAAGTCCTCTGAATTCATCTGTAGAAAAGACGTATGTCTGTGTGTGTGTTTCGTCTCGGACGATGAGACTGATAATCATTTGTGACTTTTAATATGGACATCGGACACAATACACTCACACACACACACACACACACACACACACACACACACACACACACACACACACACACACACACATGTAGCCACAAATTTAGAGTTGTTATAGCAACAAAAGGCTAGCACACAATGTTCAAGAGACGGTTTCTCGAACCATTTGCCAATTTGGTTAATTATGTCTTTGTGCCGGTGAATAGGCCTTGACTCCCCCTCTCTCATCCCTACCGCCCTCTGCGCCTGTCCCGGCTCTGGCCTGAGTGCAGCCAGCTGACACACACACACACACACACACATACATATTGTTTGGGGGGGCAGGGTCCAGTAAACTGGGAGCGAGAGGATGGAGGTAGGAACATAGAACAGCAGCTCTAATGAGCCACTGGCTGTCAGGAACGGTTAGGCTGCTGCGCATGGAGAGGCGGGGCCATCAGAGGGGCGGGGGTCCTCACACACACACACACACACACACACACACACACACACACACACACACACACACACACACACACACACACACACACAAATACACACACAGAGTGATAAAGAGTGAGTTGGTCAAACAGAAGTCTTCAACTCTCATGCGGGCTTCTCTGGTCAGTCCCTCTCATGCTTTTTAAGATTTTCTCACTTCCTGTTGCATCCAGACATTTACTCGTTCATGTGTCAATCACTTCCTGACTCCGCCTTCGTCGCTGTCTCTGGCTGTAGACCTCCCTGACTGTCTGTTAGCTCGTGTGCTAACACGTCGAATAATCATTTAATCTAAAAAACAAGACACACATCATTCATGCCTGACAGAATCCTTACGTCAAAGAGAAAATTCCTATTACACAACATGTTACGCATGAGTTTCACAACTTGCGTCACACAACACCGACATGCTGCTCATACACAGAGCATGCATGTAATTGATGCAGTCAGAGTGTGTTTGGCGTGTGTTGTGAACGTGCATCCTTTAGTTCCAGTCAGCGAGTCCTGCTGTCCACTACATATGTTTGCTATGTTTCTCTGCCTCCATTACATGAATGTGCAAACCAGCTCTCATACAATGACAACCATCTGTCAATACACACACACACACACACACACACACACACACACACACACACACACGCACGCAAACCCAAAACGCTGTGAGCTCCGCCTCCTAACAATATTCCAAGCTGTCTATAAATTCAGCAGAAAAATCAATGGAGTTCTGATGGAGACAAAAGGCCTGAGAGGAGGAGCAGCTGAACTTTGTTCTGTTCGTTTCCACACTTTCCTCTGCGGCAGATGTCACAGTAAAAGTTGATGAGCTTCTCGTCCCGCACGTCTGTCAAGATGAGATGGCTGGAGAGCCGGCTGAGGTTAAAGCGATGTGAAACCACACCTGAGACTTGACGACTCCACTGTCGATTTCATTCAGCAGCTCCTTGGCGTCGTCGTGCTGTGCGAGATTACGCTTTGATTCGGGAGTCTTGGCAGTTCAAAAGCCCAGACACACGATAGGGTAGTGACTTCTGCTGAGTCCTCATAGAAAACACAGTTCACTGGTTGTACGTCGCTGTACTGTAGGAAATGTGTCTGATTGTAAATGAGTACAGCAGACAGTGGAGGATGTTTGCCCACAGCAGGACAGCACCTCAGAGCAGACTTGCCCTACACTGAAATAAAGGCACAGATGTTATCAATTATCAAGGGCCTTGGAGACATTTGCTGTACTCATCACCTCTTCGCTTTGTTTAATTACAATCACGTCCAATCTGCGGTCACTCTTGTAAAAGGAATAGTTTGACATTGTGAATACAGAGAGTGTCTGGCCCTATCTGTGTCCCCTTGCTTCCAGTCTGTATGCTAAGATAAGCTAACCAGCTGCTGGGGATATCTTTATATGTATCGTAAAAACATGAGAGTGGTATTAATCTGCTATGTTCGAGTTTTTCTGCATTTTGTATCGGTTGGAGCCCAGACACATCAAAATATGTCTAGTGGGTCATAAGTGATGTTGAGAGGGATTATTTTTGTACGATACATTCTATCTTTTTTATTCTATACATAGTTTTTTAGGACAATCTTACTCATTCTGCATTTTCACGTACAGCACCTTCCTCTATTTCTCTTTTTCTGCATGTCTGTGTTTGTTCCAGTGGCATGAGCAACATGATTCAATGATGAATGTGTCAAGATTTATTTTCTCTGTCAATTTTTTTTGCGTGGCAGTAACGGGGCCCGTCAGATATATATAAAAGATCAAGTGCCCTTGAGCAAGAAAATTAATTCCTGTTCAGCTCCAGTCTGTACTGTGGCTGTGACCCTAACCCTAACCTTTGACCTTTGCTGTAAAGAATCATTTCTCTAAAGAATTCAAAGCTTTGGTCGGACTTGTTTTGCCGATGGTGTGTAAAGGGGGAAAGAGCAACAGAAGGAGCATCAATGTCCAATGACATAACAAAAATGAGATGTGATAATAATATTAATAATAATAATAATAATAATAATGGGCTGATGATGACGACGGTTGATAATGACACCCCTGGGAGAAACAGCCTCACATCAGCCTGATTTTCAAATCCTCTCTGTCACTAGGTTTGGTTGGTGAACGTGACGCACATCGAGACTGACACACTGAATAATGGAGAGAGAAGACGGAAAGGGAGAGGAGACTGAGCGACAGTGGTACAGGATGAGACGGATATACAGGGATGCAGACAAAGATGGAGGGATGGATGGAGGGGCAGAAGGATGGAGGGATGGAGGAAGTTGACGGTAGACGAGAGGGCTGTCGCTGAAACTCTGTTAATGATGTACAGATGGCCTCAGAGTCTCCCCTCCCCACACCAGTAATCTAATGAGGAGACGTGGATTACCGTTAACTCAGATTAATTTTTAACATGGTGGAGGAGACGGTGATGACAGCCATGATTATTATCATTACCATAATCATTCCCACTTTGTCTGCCACTCTGTGTGTGTGCGTGGTTTATTTGGATGTCTGTGTGTGTGTGTGTGTGTGTGTGTGTGTGTGTGTGTGTGTGTGTGTGCGTGTGTGTGTGTGTGTGTGTGCGTGTGTGTGCGTCGCCACATACAAAATACTGTATGCATGCTTGTGAGAGGTTTGTATGAACCTTGTTCATTTGCATGGAGTCTAGACATGACATCACGTCATCATCCTTTTGTTTTTCATAAACAATATGTATTGACCCTCAGTCAGGCCGGGACAACATCTCTACATGTAAGACCAGCAGAAAACACAACAAAACATAAAAGGCCTTTTGTTTTAGGATGAGCGAACGAGGAGGGGATGCAGGGATCAGGAAACTGAATTCCCACCTCCTCGTCTCTCAGAAGGGTGTAATGTGGAGTTTCATGGAGGGAGGGAACCGGGAGGAATGAAAAGAGTTAGAAACAAAAAAGTGAGGTGAAAGTTTGGGTGAAGATATTTTAGGTTGGAATAATTTCAGGTATCATGCACAAACAAGGCAGAGGCAGTATCATCATCATATTATAGTATAAATAATCTTTTATCTGAAACCTGTTGGCAGGCCAGACGGCAGCAAACTGATTTGTTCATGTTGCAGAAGCAAATTGCATGTGAGAGGGAAAAATGTAAGTGTGGGGGTGGGGAAAAGTTTGCGTGTGTTCTGTGATATTTCGTGTGTGTGTGTGTGTGTGTGTGTGTGTGTGTGTGTGTGTGTGCGTGTGTGTGCGTGTGCGTGCAGTTGGGGGTTAGGCAGAGTCAGACAGTGTCTAATCCTCACATCCCTCTCTCTTACAACAACAATAATGTGGGATGAGACAAGATAAAACAATCTCAGTCATTGTTGCCTCAGACAATGATTTAAACTGTTGTTTAATACAAGCCTAGATCACACTGAGCATGCTCAGTGAGCTTCTTCTTTTTTAAGTAGTACCACAGTAAGACAAACCATTTACCGGAGATAATAGTATACAATGCTATTTCTTACTTATTATATGTAACATTCAACCTTTACAGACCTGTACACTAGTTCTGATGTTAACTACAGATCTACAGTGAAATTCCCAAATAACATGTTTTGTGTTTTATTTATTCAATTTTTGAATTTCCAAATTTGTGAAAAATCTCCAGAGCTCAGCTTTTCTCGTCCCCACCACCACACACTTTATCCTGTCTCCATCTCCAGGCATAGGAACTGTATCACTGACACATTTAAGCATTGTTAAACATCGTTAGTGTAACCGAGACGTCATCGTTATACACACACTCACCGGTGCACACATTCATGATCATACACTGCCTGCTGATTCGGGGTCTTTGACGCAGAAATGTGGGCGAAGGCATTGGGTGGCGAGAAGCAGAGCTGTCACTTTCCCTGTCGGTTTGTCCGTGCTGAGGCGAGTGTGTGTGTGTGTGTGTGTGTGTGTGTGTGAGGGGTTTCTCTTAATAAGCAGGTCTCTAAAAGCGCGCCGATTACCCCAATTAAACAGTGTTCCCATCACCGTCTCTGGGTCCTGGGGCCCTGAGAGCCTGTTAGCCTGTCTGAAAGAGTTGACAATAGGCCAGTCTGACACACCCAGTCAACTACACGCCACACACACACACACACATGCACGGAACCATGCACGCACACTCACACTCACACACACACACACACACACACACACACACACACACACACACACACACACACATTAAATTATACCAGGGAGAAGATCTGCACCATAATACATTCCATACAGTTACATATTCTCACTCGACTCTTGACACTTCCTGCATTTTAAACATAAAAAGTGATCTTAGCTTATTTGTAAATGTTTAGACATAAATCATCACGTTGTAGGACTAAAACTGCTCGTACATGTTCCTGCCTATATCTCCTAAATGCCTTTTATTGTCATCTTCTTGTATGCACCCCTTAGCGTCTTCCTTTATGTCTCTTTTTCTGCCTGTCTGTGTTTGTTCCAGTGACATGAGCAACATGATTCAATGAGGAATTTGTCAAGATTTATTTTCTCTGTCTGTTCCCATCTTTTTCAATGTTTTGCTTGGCAGCAGAGGAGCCCTTCAGTTATATAAAAAGATCACAATTTTGCTGGAAATTCAAGCTATTGCTCAAGTGCCCTTGAGCAAGAAAATGAATCCCTGTTATAGCTATAGGCCGTACTGATGTACTGCTCTGGAGCCGACACTGACCTTTGACCTTTGCTGTAAAGCAACATTTCTCTAAAGATTTCCAATCTTTGATCCGACTTGTTTTGCCGATGGCGTCTGTAGGAGGAAGAGGAACATCGTCCAGTGACATAACAGAAATTAGATGTGATAATAATAAACAAATTAAAGTCCTGACGTTATTTATATAATGTCTTTGCGCTTTCTTCCTCTGCAATGGTTTTAATTCATTTATCTGACACTTCTGTTGGCAATACTTGTGAGTTACTGTTTGACTTTCTCTCTCTCTCTCTTCTTCTTCCACACAGATGCGTGCAAATACTGCTTTTCACACACACAGACACACACACACACACACACACACACACACACACACACACACACACACACACACAGACAGCAGTGGTGTCATCTCCGAGTGCTGTGGTCCCATGCTGTCGTCTGGCTGTCACAACCCCAGTGTTGGGCCTGCTGTTCTGGGAGAAAAGCTTGCATTGGGCAGATCCTATTTAGAGAGATTAAAAAATCCATGTCCAGCTGTCTACATCAGTCAACACATTGCCTCTCTGATGGTTCCACCAGATACACCACTGCTCTATCTTTCTCTCCATCCCTCATCCATCTCTTTTTATCTGGATGCGTTACATTCTCTGTCTCCACTCTTCTTATTCTCCTGCTCGTCTTTATTTTCGACGCCGTTTCCCTGTAAGACTGTGATTAAGTGCTTGAAGCGCAGGAGCTGCTGTCACAGAGGTTTTACCAGTTGAATTAGATTAAGCAGAGCACAACAAATGCTGGTGGGGATGAGTTGGCTTTTCTAAGCAGCGTGGCGTTGTAAGCCTTTTTTCCCCTCAAAGACTGTCGAGATACACAAGTGGTGTGGCTTTCAAGGTACAGGGTGAGACAGAGGGGCTAAACTGTTTCCCTTTTGTCTCGTTGATGACACATCAACACTTATGTGAATGGTAATACAAGATTAGTTTACCCGTGAAGCAACAGGAAAATAGGATGTGTAGGACCATGCTGTACATATCATTGCAACCAAACAATATGTACAGTACAGCCTTGCACCAACATCAAAACACTTTGATGTACTGAAAGGAAGGATAGATTTGGTATTTTAAACTCTGTAGAAAACCTTATTGGATTGGATATGGGGGCTCAGCTGTGTGCATAGTTGTTCACATGTGTCTGCTTGTAGAGCTCCAAGTATTAAAGCATGCATGGATTCATATCTGTAGTGTAGTGTGCATTTTGAATGTGATTGTTGTGTGGGAGAGAGACAGAGAGAGAGAGAGAGAGAGAGAGAGAGAGAGAGAGAGAGAGAGAGAGAGAGAGAGAGAGAGAGACAGAGAGAGAGACAGAGAGACAGAGAGAGAGATAGAGAGAAGAGAGAGACAGAGAGAGAGGAGACAGAGACAGAGACAGAGAGAGGAGAGAGAGAGAGACCAAGAGAGAGAGAGAGGAGAAGAGAGATGAGAGAAGAGACAGCGAGAAGAGATAGAGCTAGAGAGAGAGAGAGAGAGACAGATATAGTGAGAGAGATAGAGAGAGAGACAAGAGATATTGAGAGAGAAGAGAGAGAACAGAGAACAGAAGAAACAGAGAGAGCAGAGAGAGAGAGAGAGAACAGAGAGAACAAGAGAGACAGAGACTTAGAAGAGAGAGAGAGAGAGAGAGATCTCCCAGAGAGAGAGATAGAGAGAACGCTAGAGAGATCTATAGAGAACCCCTGTTGCTCTCAGCCGATAGATCAGATTCTCCCGAGGGATGCTCCTCTCTCGCTCTCTCCCTCCCTCTCTTTCTCCCCTCTCTCTCGGTCTCCACTCTCCGCTCTCTCTCTCTGTCTCTCTCTCCCCCTCTCTCTCTCTCTCTCCCTCTCTCTTCTCTCTCTATCCCTCTTCGCATGGCTCTCTCTCCTCTCTCCCTCTCTATATCTGGGCTCCTAGAGCTCTCCTCGCCCTCTCTAGTCTCTCCCTCTCTCTCTCTCTCTCTCTCTCTCTCTCTCTCTCTCTCTCTCTCTCCCCTCTCTCTCCACCTCGCTTTATCCTCTCCTATCCCGCTATATTATTCTATCCTCGCCCTCTCTAGCGATCCCCATAGAGAAATCTCTATCATTATATTCTCTATTATTTCTCTTAGACTTGACTTCCTATATTCAAAACTCTATATATGTTCTCTTTCTCTATCTTTCCCTCTCCGATCTACCCCCATTAGTTGTTCTGGCCCGAGGCTGAATCCCTGATGATGTCAAACAGTGTAGTAATGGTCCTGTGTCTCCCCCTCTGTCCTTTGGTCCGTTCATCCTCTCCTCCCTTCCTCTGCAGATCTCCACCCTCCTCTAGTCTTCGCTCCATCACCTCGTCACTTCATGTTTTCTCCACATCAACACACCCTGTCATACATACATTAATTTAGCAGAGTGGCAGGCAGTTTGACTTTGTGATGTATATTGTGGGACCGTGCAGGCTTTAATGTCTTGTATGACTAAAAGGGTATTTTAATAGGAAGGAATCATCCGCCGCTCCTCGTTTTAAAAAGTGGCTCAATGATATGGTTTCCTTTGGTTTATTTATGTGAATCGTAATTATAAGAAGTTCCACTCTGTGCACATTGTATTTTAATTTAAAGGAATACATCACACCCAAAATGACCATCTTTATATCAATGTGTGACCTTGAATTCTGGGAGAACGCTTGTCTTGCATAGAGAAGTGTATTAAATAATGAGGTTTTAGAGAAAAGCATGAGTTTGGGAAGTAAGGAGCATACGGCTGGATGAGTGAGACCTGGATTAAACTGCACAAATTGTACGAGAGTTTATAAACTGAAGTTTTTATTATAGTTTTGCTGTTGTTGAATGGCAACTCCATTTACTTAAATTAAATAGAAATGGTCATTTTGGTGGTGAAGTATTGCTTTCAACTTGTATGGTGTCATTCTTATTAACGTACAAACACAAATGTGAAAACACAGTTCTCATTAATAAAGATCTATTAATGCATATTTACTTTGGGTCTAAATGAAGTAGTTCTTTCACAGAAACTCCCCTGAAATCAATATCTTCTTAAACTAAACTCTAAACCAAAATAAGAGTCTCAGGATTGTGTTATGAAATGACATGAAGTAGTTCTCTCCAGGACACTTCCTGTCAGAAAATTATCCTTAACACAAACACAAATTGATGCTGTTCCACAACAGTGTTGAACACTAGTGGAGATGAATAGCTGGGTGTCTCTGTAACACACACTTTGTAAGTGATATCGGCATGACAAATTTGACATTTCCCATTTATTCATAACCTCAACTTCATACCACAGAAAGTCTGATATGGGATTAAGAGAAATGTGAGTCTTTCTTGTGTGACTGCACTCTAAGAAACAATAGAGTTTGTTCTCAGCCAACCTCTGCCAAAAAAACGATTTCCCTGAGAGATACTGAAAATAATAGAGGCCTGGAATATGAGACGATTGAGTCTGCCAACAAAAACAACTCCTCAATGAGCAGATTAATAACGTGTTCTTCACTTGTTATGAATGAATAGATAAATGGATGGACGGAGAAATGGACAGACGGACGGACGGACAGACAGATATATAGATACATGGATGGATAGATAGATGGATGGACGGACGGAGAAACGTACAGACAGACGGACGGACGGACGGACAGACAGATATATAGATAGATGGATAGATGGATGATGGATGATGGATGGATGGATGGAGAAACGGACAGACAGACGGACAGACAGATATATAGATAGATAGATGGATGGATGATGGATAGATAGATGGACGGAGAAACGGACAGACAGACGGACGGACAGACAGATATATAGATACATGGATGATAGATAGATGGATGGACGGACGGAGAAACGGACAGACAGATATATAGATAGATGGATGGATGGATGGATGATGGATAGATAGATGGATAGATGGATGGACGGACGGAGAAAACGTACAGACAGACGGACGGACGGACAGACAGATATATAGATAGATAGATAGATAGATAGATGGATAGATGGATGATGGATGGATGGATAGATAGATGGATAGATGGATGATGGATGGACGGATGGAGAAACGTACAGACAGACGGACAGACGGACAGACAGATATATAGATAGATAGATGGATGGATGGATGATGGATAGATAGATGGATGGATGATGGATAGATAGATGGACGGATGGATGACCTAAAAAGGCTCCATCACCGGGAGGCATGGACTCAGCCAGTTAGACAGACAGCCATATAGAGCTGGAACCCTTTAAACACCATCACAATGCGCTGTTAACTCCCCCGTCAACAACTAGTCCCGACGGGTCGTCCGCATTTGAGGGCAGCGAGATGGAGGAATGGATCGGAAGGCGTCGGGAAATAGATGACAGAAAATGAAAGAGAAGAAGTGGGGTCTGTGCACAAGAACGAGGCTTCTCCTGTCTTGGCCCTAATGGTCCAAATGAGGCTGGGGGAGAGGCTGTGTGTGTGTGTGTGTGTGTGTGTGTGTGTGTGTGTGTGTGTGTGTGTGTGTGTGTGTGACTGAGAGCGAGAGTAAGGATGCGGGAGGGTTGGGCTGAAGGGGTCTGAGCCTGGAGACTGAGGCAGACCAGAGCTAAGTGACTCAGGCTCAACACCATATGAGATGGCAGCTTGTCACATCCCAGCCCATCACTGAGGGACCGGATAGCCGAGCCTGTTTCACCACAGAGCAGCTCCCATCACTTCAATTGCACACACACGTGGTTTAGATCATTTCATTGTTTTTATAGAAATGTGTAAAACAGGCCCGTTCACATCAGCATTTAAAACTTTCATGTCGAGTTGCTGGAATTTGACATATAATACAAAGTCACCTTGACCTTGCTTGCTGACCTTGAGGGAACAGAGAAGTGGAGAGTCCAAAATGGAGGAGGCTCCTGGAGTAGCTTATTAGCTGTGTCGCACCATCCACCTTTATTTAAAGTTACCTATACACCAGTATCTGACCCACAAGGGCAAAAAGTCTTTAATATGTAAACTTATTGTGCGTTCAATCAAACACTTTGGATTCACAGAGCTAGTAGATGCTGTCAATCTGAAATGTGCCGGAGGGTGGTGGGTCACTGACTGACAATGCTAACAATGCTAAGAGAGAGCTATTGTGACACAGCTAGCATTTTCCCAGGTTGCTGGCGCATGAATGTTAGCTCTTGCCCTAAAATGAACACTATCCCTATTTTTGATATCCTCTCTTCAACCAAAACAATAAATATAAGAGCAAAGATGATTTCTGAGATCTTTACTCAGCGAGCGTTACATGAAACTGTAGCCGCAGTTTATTTTAATCCTGTTTCCCAAGGTTTTGCGATATAACCGAAGACAATTAATGAGGACAGAAATCCTCATCATTAAATTTAAAATACAAGACAAAAGGTGAAACATGTCCCTGAAGTGATTCCTCAGCAGTCAAAAGATTAATTTTTTCGCCTGCACCTGATTTCTCAATTATCCACCACCTGAAAGTTGCATGAATTGCAGAATCAAACATTATTACAGTTATTTTTAATAGCTTGATCTTCATGTCATGTTGAATTTTCTGTTAATATGCAAATCCAACAGCCACACAGGCTGCATCAACCTCTGTGTGGTAATTAGAGATAGATGTAAGCAGGCTGTAAACATAGCAAGGATCCTCTGATCTCAGCTGTGGACTTTACTGAATACATAAACTCATGTACTCACACAAAGTGAGAGATATCTGCTCTGATTGTTGGACGGATGATTTAAAATGTTTAGGCCGACACAAACAAAGCAGATTCACACACAAGCCATTTACTCGCCCAAAACTACGGCGATGATGAAGATGCATGTGTACATTTACTGCACGATATTGTGAAACTCTGTGTTTATGCTCGCTTCTTTTTCTCTCATTGGAATATTCATGCCAATTAAAAGCCTGTACCTAATAATAGACAACTATGATTATGTTGGCAGGGAGCAGAGATCCTGTATGAAAATGAGTTGTGTATTATTAATGAAATGAGTACAGAACATACGATTCATTCTCACGTTAAGTTATTCAGAGGGGGTCGGGCTTGTAGTTATTGCTCAGAGGCTGTTTAGGTGAACTCGTGGCATTTCAGTGGAAACTAATTGAAAAAGGCTGCTTCTAAATTAAGTGCAGGGGATTAGGTGCATGATTTCTTCTTTTTTAAATTAACTGTATTGAAATTCCTTAAAAAGAAAAATCTCAAAAACACGATTATCCAGACACCCTGAAATAACCGCGCAGGATAAATGGCGTGTTGTGCTGGGTTTATTTTTGCAGATTCAGTTGCGGATTTCTTCAAACTCCTTTTGCTCCTCTGCTGTCCTTCTTCTGTTTAGATCCTTAAATCTCCACAAAGGTTGACTGAATACATCTCTCTGCCTGTTCCCACAGTGGCGATCAGGTCATGTGATCTACACACAGGTGTGTGTTGTCGCCAGGTAAAGATATCTGCCTGTTTGCAATGGAAGGGAATACGCCAGCGCTCCTCTGTCCTCGGGCTAGAGTTACGTCTCGGCCGTTGTGTCTTAGCTAACAGCAAACTGAACCCTCACTGCTCCTCTGTCCGTCCTGCTTTAAGCCTGCCTCTTTCCCATACTTCATCCATAGATCCTCTCTGTTCCTCTTCGAGCCTTCGCTGCTGTTGAGGCGTACAAAAAAAAGAAACATCCATTAGGTGGTACAACTTTTCTACATGTGCTCACTCAGCCTTGAGTGTTTTTGCGTCGAGTTTGTCGTGTGGAAAGAACACATGTTGTTCAGATGAGATACACAGATATTACATTTACAGTGTGTGTGTCCAAGCAGCTACACGTTTTAATACGCTGTAGATGTTTTCACCTTTATGAACCATAAAACTGAGAGACATGATGTGATTGAAGGGTCGTATTCATTCATTCATTCATTCAGTCGTTTGATAGTAAAGCTTCGTACTGTATGTGGAGGATCAGAAATGATTTGTCACACATTCTCTGGAAATGTAATTTCAATTACTCTCTCTCTCTCTCTCTCTCTCTCTCTGTCCTACTTTCTATTTTTATATATTCTGTCTTCTGCATTTGACCTGTGTGATAAAGTGTGCCTATAATTACTTTTGCAAAGGCCTCATATAGTTTCACGCCCAGTAATGTTGTAGCTGCGGTCTGTAAACCTCTGTTTTAAAAGTGTAGAATATTGCATTTGAATAAATACATTTTGATAGAAATGTCGACATTAATTGTTCCATCTAAATTATCTCCGATATAGATTGTTATTATAATTATATATTGCATTTTTCTGTTTCTAATTACATCAGATGCCAGGAATTTTATTACGGATGCTGTTTACACCCAAAAACAAATGAAAAATAAGTATTTTTCAAATATTCTAGTAAAAAAAAGGGTCCTAAAGAATGTAAGAAACCTCATGTGAGGGAATGATGAAGCCGAGGAGGAAAACAAAGACGAAGGACAGAGTGGTGGGAAGAACGAGAGAGAGAGAGAGAGAGAGAGAGAGAGAGAGGGGTGTCCGTGTCGCTCATTCTGCAAATAAACAAAAAGTAAACACCAGTGGAGGAAACACTGTGACACATGATGCTGCTGATCTCCACCTGCACACTCAAGTTTCCCAGAAGGCCATTCTGCCGGCCACAGGACAAAAGCAACGCAAAAAGCCAACACCTCTCTTCCCGTTGGGCGCTCAGAGACAAAAGAGAAAAGAAAAGAAAAAAAGCGATACAACACCTTTGTTTGCTGAGATTAAAACATGTTGCATCCTCTCTCCTCTCTCCCCAGAGGTAACTCTACCGGGCAAGAGATGCAACTGTCAGTGAACTCTCTCTCTCCCTCTCTCCATTCTTATTGGCTCAAAAGAATCTGCCTTATTATTTATGTGTATTGTATTGTGTGGGTTACATTGTGGTGCATCTTGCGACGCTGTGATTAGCGGCACAGCCTTGGCACGGGGTGAATGAGCAGGCCTATCCTTTCCTTTTTGCTGTGTGATACAGGTATATAGTTGGTGATGTGACCAGACTTGTGCCCCAGCCTGATTGTTAATGACTGAAACTCGATAGCTGTAGATAAAAAAGAACACCCAGCCGTACCCTTCCATACCGGGAATCTGACTCTGGCGATAACAACTCAGGAATTCACACACGAACAAACACAAGTGCGCTCTGCCCCTGCTATATCATAATAAGGTATTCACTGAATAATTGCCACTTTAAGTTGTAAAGTACACTTTGTGTTTAAAGCCCAATGCATGGCATGAGCCTCACACAGGTCTTATGCAATTCCCTTAATTGTTCTACAAAGTTCAGTCAACATTGAGTGAAGCAACAAGCACATCAAATCCACCAAACTATCAGTACAATGGTCGCCGTGGCAGGGAGGGTGGCCCAGAGACACGCACTCTCTCCACAGGGGGGTTTCTGCCAATCTGGCAACCGCAGTGGGAGGTCTCACTCTCATCAGTGTTGTAGGATCCAGACCACTTGTCTACTTTTTCCTCACTCGCATCTGCACACAGGCTTTAATATGGAGCTAGGAAATGATGCACCTGCAGTTAACATATGTATTGTTTTATTTTGGGTGTTTTACCGGAACTACTTTCCACAGAAGAAATAGTCCCAATGAAAATGGTGATCCAGAGTAATCAGGAGATTGTTTATGCAGAGACGTGTTGCTATTGAGTTTTTAAAATGTAATCTTTCAGTATAATAATAATAATAACACCGGGTTGTAGTGTGGCAGCAAAAACAAACTGCATTGTTAGAAATCACAAAGTTACAACATGTATTGTAAAAGACACTTTAAAGTGTTTTAACCCTTTCAATTATTACATGACCACAAATCATTACCACAAGTCCATTGACTAGCTGTTCTGGAGCTTTTGATTGTATCACATGGTCTTCGTTTGCCCAGTTAAAAATTTGAATTTCAGCTTTTAGGCAAACATGGAAAAAGAAACATCAATAATTTCATGACAGCTGGGTAAACTGCATCTGTGGGGATACTATCGAATGCTCCAGAACCGCTACTAAATGGACCTTTGGGTAGAATTGTTTCTTTAGCTTAACCCGACCACATATTCCGTCAACACCACGGACACACGCGGCAAAGAAAACTACGTTTTAGTCTCCAGAATCTTTAATTAAAAACAATGCCTTAGCTGAAGGTAGCTGGTGTTGGTACAGTCTAAAGTAAATCTAGACAGTTGGGGATCTTTTGTTGATGATTTAAGGAATCTCATATTCTTTTAAGTAGAAGCCATCCTCTCCTATATACAGAATACACCTCAGCAAGTTTGGATGACACAACAAGCTTGTGGTTTTATGTGACTTTTCAAAAGACACCTAACTAAACAGGCCCAACGCTCTCGCTGCTCGCTCTTTTCTTAGAAATGGCGAGAGAATAAAACATAAGCCTCTCTCTTCAAACCCTCCCTCGCTATCCACGCATCGCCTATCCCGCTATACAAACAGAAAGTTTAAAGTGGAGGTGTACTGAGGGGCCGTGTAAACTGGCATAATCCTCCTTCACAGCATTTGTTGTGTCATTAGAGATGTATGGCTTGTGGATCCTGTGACACGGGGCCCCTATTCACTCATGTAGCCCTCAGCCAGTGCACTGCAGAGAGCCAGTGTTTTGTTCACAGCCGCTATAAGCCACGATGGATTTTCAAAGGTGGTAACGTCCTCAAAGACCACACAGGAGCTCGCCACTGGGGATAGATAGTGTAGTAGAAATCTGGTGACGGGAGGCACACACAGAAAGACACCAGACCGTAAGATTCACTCAGCAGCTTTATTTTTGAGCAAATCTCATGACAAGAGGGTCTGGCTACACAGATGAACCAGTAATGATGAAATATGGCATCCCTTCTATTTAAGTGCGTGAAAGCAGGTTTATTTTGGCTAGATTTGCTGAGATTACTGCCATTATGTAAACCAATCCATTGTGTTTTATCTGCATGTCTCTCGTCAGCTCTATTATCAATTTTAAGACTTAATTTCTATGAATACATTCACCTACAGAGCCTGGTGAAAAAAGAACATTGTACGCTGCTGTTTTATTCACATTTTAAGCCTGGAGAAATATTCTATATAGTGTACAGTACCATGGAGAGTTACAGTATATTATAGAGTACATATTATGGACATTTCTAAAACATGAAAGAAATGTGACTGCAATTTGCCAGTGCTAATGGCCTTTAAAGGTTTTATAAAGATGAATATTTGATTGAAAAAAATGAGACGAGATGGCACCATGCAGCGTGTAAGGCTGAGCTTTCTACAGGAAGTAAGCTGTCAGGGTTGACCTATTGGATCCCAAAGGGAAAAGTTATTTTATTCTGAAAATCTACGGTTAATTAAAAAGAATAAATGCTCCTCATTCAACAGCTGTACTGCATTTATATTCCCTTTGAAACAGACAAACAATTAAAAAAAACATCTGCAAACCTACTTTGGCTAACTGTCGCAGCAGCTATTCATTGTGAATGAGTGAATTCCATATACTGTACATTTGCCTCCTGTGTGTCCTACCTTACAGCGCTGATACGAGGTAGTAAAGATTCATTCATCTTGAACTGTAAACAATACAACTCAGGATAGCAACTAACATGTTCATACACGGGACGGTACGATAGAACAAGCGTCACAAAGTAGCGATATTGCTTTTGGCTACAGCTCTTATTGCTGGCTTATTAAAACATTGAAATGGCTCAGATGATTTCTCAAAGTACTCAGTACAGTTTAACCAACCCCACTACTCAATGTGCTCATTCTTACCAACGTAGTCTCTGAAACTGTCCTCACGCTACTGTAAATATTAAGACTTTTCCAGACATTTCAAAAGCAAAATAAATAAAAAGTAAGGCCAGTTTTTGCCAATGAAATGACAATTGTGCAATTTGAAAAACTAAACAAAAGCACACACGTTATATAATACCTAACCACATGGCTGATTTCTCCTTAATGTCAGAAAGTCAACTTATTCAAGATCTTCTAGACGTAAATTATTTGCTGAAGTCATGAGTGTTGTGTTGAAGTGTCTCAATACTGGTGGTCAAACTCAAGTTATGTCAGCACATTTTCAGCACCTGCAGACGCCCCGTATCAGGACCTCTCACCCTCTCTGGTCTCACTTGGGCTGTTCTTTGAGCTGGTGTTCCCGGAGAGCACCAGTGAAGGTAGCCGTCCACACATGCAGGGCCGTCCCGGCGGAGAGGGTGAGGAAGAAGAGGAAGGCAACTTGGAAACCAAACCAATCCACCACTCCTCCGGCCAGAGCGCTGAACAACAGCTTCCCCAGCACCTCCAGAGTCGC